>NC_065513.1:16837107-16902113 GCF_006386435.1 Epinephelus moara
TGGAGCATACTGGACAGCGTGGCGAATGTTTGCTGTTAGCATCTGGCTGCCCAGCCTGTTTGGGTGGACACCGTCGGGCTTGTAAAAGGAGGGACGGTTCCAAAACAGGTTAAAATTGTCGATAAAACCAAAGGTGTAATGCGATGAACTTCAATATCTTGTTAATCCTTTAAAGAACTGAGCACCATTGTTATTAATATTCTGCCTTAGTCAAACAATTAAATATTTCTCTACATGTAAGACATTGTTCTGCATACAAATGATCATGAAAGTACACATTTGCAATATAGGACATCTGCAAAACACAGCTAGAGATGCACTGAGGCAACTTTGGCTGCCTGATACAGATTCTGACCCCTGTCGAGTACTGAACCGATACCAGTGCTCTCATTCTCACAAGTCTGAACTTGAAACTCCGCTACATGAAACTCATTGGGATAATTGAATGAATTGAGGTGGAGATTGCAATAGCAATAACTGAGTTAAAGCTCTGAATTGAATAATAACATTGATAAGAAGGTGTATTTTATGTGGACTGGTCACGTCTGACCCACTCTGCTTAATAGGGTCAGTATCGGCACCGATACTGATCATGTGGTTTAGATCAATGCATTCCCAGCTACAGCTGTAATATGTACCTGTATGTCCCTGTTTGTTTTTTCACCTTTTCAGTTTGTTTTTTCGTACCTGAGTGTACTTGTGTCATCATCTAAGTGGCATTTGTGTTTGCAGTGGCATTCATCACAAGATCCCAGTCCCACATAATGGGTGACCTTCGCATTATGCCTACTATTGTTTATATTTTGGAGACAAAAAATGAGAACAACCCTCTCACCTGCCTCCCTGTTTTAACACACATGGCCGTACAGTTCAGAGTGTGCAGATTTTGGAGGAGACGGACAGCATTGAGATATGGCTTTGCACCTGCTTACTGCTGCTTCTGTTAAATAGCAGTCCACTTTTCTGTTTTGGATCAGTTGGTTTTCACACCTGATACTCAAGACCACCTATTCAAGTGAACCTGTTCCTGTTTAAATGAATTAGACTTTGTGATCAAGTGTACTCCGATCTGGGCCAGGTCTCCCTGATGTGAAAGCCTTCTCCCTGTTTCTTTCTCTTTCACATTTCTAGCCACCATCTTCACGTGACTTTCCCACAGGATTTCTGACAGTCTCTATTTATCCATTTTATATTGCACTCTGATTTACAATCACTCACCAAGGACGTGACTCACAGTGACGAAGTGCACTCAGGCTTCTTTCACAGAAAGCCATCAATACATGAAATATTGAAGAGGGTGATATATTTTTGGGAGGTATATACTCTTTTAATTTAATTTCATATAAATCAAGCACAGCACACGCAGACCCGAACACAAGTGCTACTTGAAGGATTTTACTCTATCCACACTCTTCTATTTTATAGGACAATATATAGCTGCATTCAGATCTGTAAATTACATATAAGTCACTCCATAAACCTGAGTGCATCCTGCAGTAAAGACTGGCATCAGGATAACAGAAATCCAATGCCAGATCATTTCAGAGAAGGTCAACTCAAGGCCATTTAGTTGACAAGTCAGAAACAGATAATCAGTCATTGATCTTTTCATTTATGTTGAGAATGATTATAAATCATTGAGCTTCACAAACCCAAACACTGACGCTGGATATGAGTGTATTCAGCCTGGAATGCTTATTTAAGATTGAGGAGCAGATTTATGGGATCTTATGATACCCAGTCTTTATCTATTAAACGCAAAATTGCTGCAAATCTGTTTAAATATTCATGTAAACAGTGCCTCTTTAAATGTGCCACATGAATTTCTTTGAATGTAACCACTAAGGAGAAGAGCCAGTCTTTGGAGTGTAAAGTGCTTTGTTTGCCAGTTTCTGGCAGGTGTATGACACAATACATGCTGTAAAACACTTGAGAAACATGTTGACAGGCTTGTTATTCTGCAGCTTAAGGTTGCACGGGGTGAAATTGTGTATTGTGTGAGATTAAAACACAGACTCCCAGTGGCACTTAAAAAATTACAGGATTTGAATAAATGTTCCATGAGTATCTTTAGTGCTCATTAAGGTCGGGAATTTGACAGAGCTATATTTAAAATTTGGTTGTGACATGGTTCTAATTGGACGACATTGTGAGCATGATGAAACTGTGGGCAACTGCCTCAGGAGGGATAAGTCTTCATTCTGTTTCTTGTATTTATGAGTTTATATGTCTTTCTGTCACTGGTATTATGAAAAGTATTGATATTCTTTGTATTAGTTTCATTTTATTCAATTTATCTTGAAAGGGAGTAGAGAGATGAGAAAGGTTGGTTTGGGCTGCACTGGGTTATCTCATGTATTGACCTGTTTACCTTGTCTGTCCTCCAGTTTATCAGACTGAAGGAGAGCTGCTGAATAGAAGTGGAAAAAAGTTGTTTGGGATTGAGGCTTTTCTCCGGTGTAACACTTCAGAGGAGAACCCCAATTCTGCACTTGGTTATCTTGTGTATTGGCCATTTTGCAATTTTGCACAATTGAGTGGTGGAAAAGATTAGTTTGAGCTGAGGCAGTCTGCTCTTATGTTGAGGGTTTGACACTTTTGGAACTTTCCTCCAGTCTGCCAGACCGAAGAAGAGCTGCTCTGTAGAGGTGGGAAGTGTTGGTTAAGGCTTGAACTGAATATTCGGCTATTAGGATACTTGTTCTCTAGAAATGACAATAAGGAAATTATCTGTATATATTGATTTATTTGTGGTGGCCACCCTAATATCAACATTGACTGCCACATATTGATTTTCAATATTTTTTTAATATTTAAAAATGGGTTCCATCTTTGTTTACTGTAGAGCTGCACACAGTTTGCTCAGTGCTTTCTTGCCATACTCTCCCTTTTCTCTTTGTTCATCATGAGAACTTTGGGACGGTGAGAGTCAGTTGGACAATTGGTGAAAGTCTGCCCGCACACACAGTGACAGGGCAACCTCTTAGCATCACATGGCTAATGCTACCTAATGGGTATTAATGGGTTTAACGACAGAGTTGAGTCGTGTCGTTTAGTTCTGCAACTATCAATTGGTTCATTATCCTAATTAATTGTTTCTTCTGTTAAAAAAGCCAATACATTCTCACTCCGACCTCGTCACATATTGACATGTGGTCATGGACTTTCCACGTCCAGATATGATGTGAAAGGTACCCTGGGTGCATTGGTTGTTGATGTTCTGGGACACCGTGTCAAGTTCTGCCTGTTACATGCATTGTCTTCTTTCAAAATACACTTCCGTTGTCACAGGAAATTTACCATTTACATACAGTCTCTTTCAATATAAAGGCACTACGTCAGTACAACACAGTGAACTGACTTTTTTCCTTCAGCAACAAATGCACATGGGTGGGTTTAGGCAACAAAAGCAAGTGGTTAGGTTTAGGAAAAAAGAACAGAGTTTGGCTTTGGAATCTTACGGGATGCAAACACTGCTCTACGGGGTGAAAGTCGTGTTTGTTGGACCCATCCAGCACCCCTCTCACCTGCCCTACTCTGACTTTCACCACCTTAACCTTTCATTCTAGTCCAGCCGCGTTTCCCCCGATGCCACCGGGCGCCGTTAAATTATAACGCCGACCCGCTGGGAATCATGCTGATGTTAAAGGATGGCTTTTTTTTGTCTGTGTCTGATACTGCAAGTCACTGCCCAAGCGCTGGGTTTCAATGACTTTGGAGTGAGACTGGGTTGAACCATCAGTTCAGATCTCAAAGACACTTTTACTGTCATGAATGACAAAGAAAGACAGCAAATTTTCACATTTAAGAAACTAGACCCAGCAAATATTAAGTGTTTTTGCTTGAAAAAATGACTGAAGTAATTAATCAATTATAAAAACAGTTGGCAATTAATTTTTTTCAATTGACTTATTGATAAATCAGTGAATTGACTAATCGCTGTAGCTCTAGTGCCAGTATGAGTTTGTTGGGACTGTTTAACAACTCAGTGTTGGATGTTAGCTGCTGTTAACGATGACATTGAACTGACTGTTCGCAGTCTAACTTGTGTAACAGAAACACCAAAACTGTTTTTACACTTCTATTTCACAGCACCTTGTCAGGCATTGTCTTTGATTTGGAGCCATTATTATAAGCATTTATGCTAATAATCTTACCCATGTCATGTTCAGCCCACCCCCGCTTGAAGCTCAAAATAGTCACTGTTAATTACTACTGAAGCTATGGAGCCCAAAAATTGGTATTCAGGACAGCCCTGGTGTTGGTTTGTACTGATGCTGAGCCTACAGTACTACCTGCACTTTGTTCTGATTAACCAACAAAGAGCCTCCAGTCTGCAGGTGTTTGTTGTGTCATTTTATAATTAAATACCTCAACTAGTGACTAATAGGGTAAAAATGAGCTCATTTGTCCGTCTTGACCGGTGACACACACATTCACACACGCAAATGGAGTTGGTCCTGTAAATCAGCATTGTTACTCTGTTGCCATTTTGTGGTTTATACATGCAAATCTCTCTTAAGCTGTAAAATGCTGAAACAAGTGGAAAACTCATTTTGTGTGTTTATGTGTGTCAGAGAGTAGGTGTGTGTGGTCCATACTCATGCACGCCAGCTACCCTGCAGGAAGATAAACCCAGAGTTTGCTTGTGTGTTCAGGTCAGTGAATGCTATTTCCCTTGCATAAGTAGTTCCTCTCCTTGACAAGATTGCATTTAAAGGCAATGACCTCATCCTGAATGCAAGTTGTAACTAAATGACGCTGGCATTGGCCTTTGCAGGTCTGGATCAGGTATTGAGTCACAGTCTAGTGTTGTCCACCAATGCATTGACCTACCCTTGATGGCTACCGTGTGAAGGTCATTGTATAGCATATTGTTCATTTCCGGGGTTACATATGGTGCGCTGGGTTTTCTCCTGGCTGCTGTTGTGGGGTGTTACAAACTGGGACTTGATGGAGGAGAAAGAGAAAGAGAGAAGAGATAAACAGAGATAGATGGAGTCACTCAGAGTATCATTAAGAGAAGAAGAGTGTGATAGAGATGGAAGGTGAAAAGGCTATTTTAACTTGAAGTGAACAATTCAGTTGGAGTTCACTGTGGCCAACCTGAGTCCAAGAGCAAGGCCAAAATAAAGCTAAAACCACTGACTAAAACATTGCATACTGATCTAAAAACATTTTGTCTGCTGGGTCGTAGGGTTGTTGACTGGTCAGTCAGTAACACCATCTGCAGGGTTTCAGATTTGCTCAAGTCTGAACTTTAAGAGTACCACATATCCTCTGTGTAAAAATATTGCCTCTGCTTCTTCATTAGCCATTTCCATACTTTAACCAGCTCATACACCCTTACCTCTTCCATCTGGATTACATCTGTGCATAAAAGCATCTAGACCACCTCCAGCCAGGGCCGTAGCCAGGGTTTAGAAATTAGTGAGGTCCATATTTTTTTCTCTTTTAATGGCGCTTATTTACTGCATTTTCTGGAGGAGCAAATTTATTGAAGGTTTGAATTAATACATGTAAATATTATGAAAATTTAGCAAGAGTAATACAATAACAAATAAACCCCCAAAATATAATTAAAACACACCCAGTGTCTACTATATTACTCAAATTCTTTTTGACCTGTTTTTCAGATGTCAAGTATTGAGAAATGTGGCTAATTCAAGGTACAAATACAGGACTTTAACTTTGGAATATCTCTAAATTGATAAGTAAAAATGTTTGGTTTTGTGACTAGATGCAGTCAGAGATATCCTCAACTCAAATTTATCAGTCATTGCAACCTAAAAGTCAAAGAATAAAGACATTTTCCTTACAATTTTATGATACTTTCTTTTGAATTTCTAAGAGACACGTGTAATATAATCCAGTCAATTTTATTTCCATCTTATTTATTTTGTATATACCCTTTGTTAACACCATATTTTGAAAACCCGGACATTGTACCTTTCCACTATCTTTGCCAGGTCCAAGGCTAGCTCTCTCCTTCAGCTCCTTTGCCTTTTGAATAAAGCCCCTAGGAACAGTGCCCTGCTTTGAAGCCAATGTTACATAGCGGCCAAATGTAGAATTACAACTTCAGATTTGTTGTATTTACTTAAAAATGTTATGTCAAGTGGTTCCACATAACTTTGTTAAGTAGGTTAAATAAACCAGTTTTCTATTGAGTAAATAGGATGGAAATTGGTTTATTAACACCTACTTAACAAAGTTACGTGGAACCACTTGACATAACATTTTTAAGTAAATACAAAAAAATCTTCTTTCTTGAGCGTATCTGTCATATGATGCTCTTGGGCCCAAAAAAGATTTACATCAAGAAAGAGATCTCCATAAATCGCCCTTAAATGGCTTGTTTCACTATCAGGATTTGATCCATTCAGTTTGATAGCATTTTGAAAGTCTGGAAGAGCCACTCAATTAAATTGTCTTTATCCCAATTCAAGTTAGTGGCGGGCTAAACTGGAAGTTAGCCTCTTGGCCATACTCTGACATGCTCATTCACAATTAACAGCTGTACGTTTTAGTGTACCTGAGTAACTTGCATGGGAATGAGCCTGGGCCCACCTCAAACGCTGTATCCGGTTCTCTTTATGCATCAGTGCTTTGAATGCATTTACCATAAATCTGAGTGTATGGGTGCACTACAGTTTTAGCATCGACTGATTTGACCACGGAGATACCAGTGATGGCTGGTATGAACACGTTTTTAGAATGTGTTCTGTGAGTGACTCATTGGCTCCCTGCAGGTGACCTGGTGCTCACAGGCAACAAGTTGCTGCTCACTGGGTTAATTTTAGGGATGCACCGAAATGAAAATTTGTGGCCGAAGCCGAATAATATTAAGCGCTTGGCCGAATACCGAGTACCGAATACCGAATATCGTTGTTTAGTTTTTCATTAGTTTTCGCAGATGAACCCCCTCCAGATTAGTGTTGTCACGGTACCAAAATTGGATCCCACTGTACGATACCAATGAAAATATCACGGTTCTGAGTAGTATCACGATACCACAGCAAAAATNTCGGCTGGCTCGGCTGTTCAGGTACTTCTGGGCAGTCCACACGCCAAGAAGAGGATATTATTGGAGCCGACTTCTCCGTCGCCGGTAACGTTAAGCCGATGGCCACCGTATTTGACAGGAATACATTACTGTCTGTGTCTGTGACCCCCGTTCAACACACAATCGGTGGGATTCGCCTTTCGTTTCTGCTGCTGGTTGAAATCTGTAGGCTGCTCGCACAGCGTGCTGAATGATTTAAGCCTAATCAAAACTATTTTTAGTCGCAAATGCCAGTGCGGTGACAGAGGGATCGCCACACTGCCGACATTTTACTCCGCCCATCACGGCACGCTGTTTGATTGCGATATCAAAACACGCCGCTATTATTCGGCCTTGCTTTTAACTTATTCCACCGAATACCAAATGTGTGTTTTTTTGCAATATTCGGCCGAATATATTCGGTTACCGAATATTCGGTGCATCCCTAGTTAGTTTAAAAATGTCACGGTCAAAGCCAATCAGAGGCAGAGTAGGGCAGTTCCTCATGTAGATAATACTGGGTATGCATGCCTGACAAAAGGGCATTTTGCCTCTTCTGCACAGACAGCTGTCTTACTGATAGTTGTCAGTTTCAAGCAGCTTAACACCCTTCAGACAGCGGGGTTTTTTAGGAAATAATTACCAAGGTCTTGACCTCAGTGACCTCATAGCTGGATACGGCCATGCTTCCAGTAGACCCAGTGGATGGGAGAGGACAGACAAAATGACCTCTGCTGAAAAGCTCATCTGATCAATTAGGTTGTAAATTTGTTTGTGTCAAGAAACATCATTTTCACAAAATTTAATATGCGTCAGAGTTCACACTCATCTCACAAACTGCAGCAGTTCACAGTAATTAACCTGGTGCTGTCTACATAATCCCGTAGCAAAGGCGAGAACAAAATGGACGGCATAAAATCTTCATACTGACGCCAACATGCACCAACAAAGAGTTGCCGTTACACTGCAAATTATTCCTCAAGATATTATGTTTTTCTGTTGCTCATCCAAATACTATTAAGATGAGTAAAGCACATGTGCATATTTATCTTGTCTGTTACCAGCCATGGATGTTTCTGTCTGTTTTAACTTTACTGGCAATAAAATAACATACTAGACTACATATTAATAACACAAAGCTTGTTTGCATGTGGCAGTAGAAACTACAGGCCATGTGTCAGACAATTTTATATGCCTCTCTACTCTGCTGTGTCTCATTGTACTCTTATAGAAAGGACAGGTATGGTGCTGAATAGCTCTGATTGAATGCTAGCTTCAATGCTGCAGGTGGTCGCAGGGGACTGATCTGATCTGGACATTAAAATAATACTGGAAATATTTGGCTGTCATGAGGAGGACAAATAATGGGCTGTAGCAGGACTGTCTGCACTGTGTACTGAATACTCTAAAGACATTTTATCTTGTTACAGTATATAAAAAAATAACCTTGGCATGTTTTTCTGCTTTCATGATTTGAATCTGCCCAGACTGTTAACACATAATACACATTTGTTGTGGCAGACAGAGAAAAAGGGTTGTTACCTGGCAAACAGAGTGTAAAATCAAGAAAACACAGGGGTCTTCTTTACACAATGATGCTTGTATGTTTGGTTTATGATGCACATATATTGTACTACAAGTGCAACAGAGTGTGTTTGTGTGCAAATGTTATTTATGGGGCTTTTTTTGCCCCCTTTTTTGTAAAGCTACACTTTGAATACAGGTCACGTTCATGTATTTAGGCTTGTGTGTGTCCCTTTCCGGCAACAATCAAGTGCATAAGCAAGCACAGAATTATGACCTTGCCATCCTCCCCACTTGCTCATAGGTGTGTGTGTGTGTGTGTTTGTGTGTGTCTGTGTGTGGTGTATCATGTGCATGCACACGCACACACGCACCTGGCTCTGGTGCCTTGTAGCATCTGGACTGTCTGGACTCAGGTGCACTCCTCTAAGCACTCTTGAGTCTGTCATGACACTGAATATATTACGCTTTCATTCACACTGGATCTGGGGCAGTTTTGTTTCTGATGATTTCGCTTTCATTCACATTTTGTTGTCGATGTGTGTGTGTGTGTGTGTGTGTGTGTGTGTGTGTGTGTGTGTGTTTTACATTAAGAAGGATTACAGTTTTTGGAAAGTACATTCTCTTTCCTTTCTGCGTTTTTCATGCTTGTGTATTGTTAGACCTCATTTAGTTCAGATTACAGTCTTATGTCCCCAGTTTCCCCCACGGCTCTTGCTAATTAAACCAGGTCTCTATTATGTACAGGTCTATTAATCCCTTTGATGGAAACAGGTAATAAACTGCCCATGTACTGTAAAAAAAAAAAAACAGCAGGAAAACTGCAAATGCACTGGCAAAAACTCACGTACACAAATCTGTGTGTGTGTTAGTGCTGGTGTGTGCGTGTCTGTGTGTCATTTAGGACAAAATAAAGATGGTGAGTAGGAAGGTGAATGTCATGTTGCTCCACCTAATAGGCTCTCTTGCCATTCAGACTTCCCCTTCGGTCTTGATCTCTGACAGAAATGTGGCTGAGGAAGATGAAGCACTCTCTCTCTCTGCCACTCTAGCTCTCTCTCTTTC
Source organism: Epinephelus moara (assembly GCF_006386435.1). Taxonomy (NCBI): domain Eukaryota; kingdom Metazoa; phylum Chordata; class Actinopteri; order Perciformes; family Serranidae; genus Epinephelus; species Epinephelus moara. Next base: position 16,846,742 of record NC_065513.1, read on the forward strand.
TTACTCACACACGCACACACATACACACACACACAGACACACACACACAGCCTGACAGTCCACTTTTAATTTGAATCTAAATCAGGTGAAGTGCTTGTGAGAGGTGGAGGACAGCAGGTTATTCTCTAAGCACAGTGTTTCAAGAAAAGCCTACAGACTTCTGAATATTTTAGAGGGGTCAGACATTATTGTTGCACTGTGTGCACTATGTATAGATGGATATATAGATAGCATATGTCATGATGTGGCATATTTAATTTTTTAATTTTTAATTTTTTTTAATTTTATTTTTTGGCTCATTCGCATGCTCCCAGCTGTTTCAGGGCTTTTGGGGTGTGTAACTTCAGCACCATGAATACCCACACACCCACACCCACACCCACACCCACACACACACACATACACACATAAACACACGCACACACATACCAGCAGTGCTAATAGTCCCAGAGTGGACCAGTTGCCAGTGAACTGAGAGGTGGTCTGATCAGTTTCGTTCAGTGATCTTAGTTTTAAGTTAGGATCATGCCTCTAACACCACATCATTCAGCCATGCTTTTGAAAGGAAGGCCACAACAATGCAGCCCATCACATTTTAAAGGTGAGTCATGAAAACCAGACGAATGTCACAGTTTTGCTCTGAAAAACCTTTTTAACAACCTCAGGGTTTTTTTCCCCTTTTGGCAAACTATGTCCTCTTCTCTAAACCCAGTGTCTTGGTTTACTGGGTTTTTATGTATGATTGCTGTTGCTACTTGTTTCAGTTTATTTATTCAGACCTTTGTGTATGTATGTGAATGCTCGATCTGAAATGTCTGTTTTGTAAGATAAATATCTCCGCTCTTCACAGTTGCTTATTTTAAGATGAACGATTGAAAGTACAGCATAAACGCAACGCTGTCGTGTTTTGCTTCTTTTTTTTTTTAACCAGAAAATATCACTGATAAGAATAAAAAACAGACATGCATATGGTTCTGAGTTCATCTGTTTAGCTCTTGAGTTGCTATGTTTTAGTCTGAAAGTGTTTTAACTGTGTCATATTAAGGTAAGATAAGATAAAGTATACTTCATCCTTATCGTATCTTATTTATTACGACACATTTAAAAGCACCTTAAGGGTAAGATAATTATCTTTTGTAACAGTAAAAAAAAAGTTCTCATCTTGGATCATCCTTGTTGATCATGAGTGTGTTCACTGTCTGCTGACTCTGATTGTTTAAAGATGTTATGTGTCTGACTAATGATATCACTCTTGATGGGTGTAACATCAAAGTGAACCAAAAGAAGAATTCTAGAAGCTGTTAAGTCTCTTTTTTACTTTTATCACCGAGATGGCAGTAAAAGTAAATCCAAAATTATTATAAAAAGAGTGGAACATAAAACCTTAATGCAGCACAGGAGGAAAAGTTGACGTTTAGCTTTAATCACTTTTTGAAACAGACGTGCCAGAAAAACAAAGGGAGAGTGTTTTAGTATCCTGACAGTACATGTTGTGTATCGCTCTTGTTAAATGTCAGTTTTTAATTAACTCTTGTCAAGGAAACTAATGTGTGATGGTAAAACTTGCTTTATGTAGAAGTGCTACAGGCTACCTACGTATATGCCCTTATAAAAGCTGAGTCATTCATGTTTGTTAAAAGGAAAAGCGAGACAGAAAAGTGGAGAGGAAGGGGGAGAGAGCAAAAGGGATTAGGCTGTTGATTGGATATGGTTCCCAATTCAGCTCCCTGCCAGTGCCAATAAAAAAGAGGAGACACAATTGTAAAGGAGGGGGAAGAGAGGACAAGGGGGAGAGGGTGGAGGTGGCGGAGTTTGATTGTAACGGAGTCAAGACCCCTAACAGGCTGTCAGATGCTGCTCACTTGCCGCACAGTCACTCCTTACACACACACAAACACGCTGCTGGTGCATTTGTGTTTGTGTGCGTGCGTGTGTGCCCTGGTGATAAATCTTAATTACACAATGGAGTGCAGGCCATGTGCCATCTCATCATGCCATGTCAAATCTCATAAGCAGCACAAGAGAGCATGAGAGGAAGAGCGAGAGAGTGAGTGAGAAAATGTGCATACAATATCTATACAGGAAGGAAGGAAAAGCAGAGAAGGGAAGAGGAAAAGACGGGTGCGAGGGGAACTATATCTTTGTCTGGGTGAAGCTACTGTGGTCTCGTTCAAGGGTTCGCTTAGAGAACATAAAAGGCTTTTTGTGTTGCGTGACTGTTTGTGATTGTGCCATCAGCCCTGTCAATACTAATCAAATCCAAAAAAACGCTGCTGCTGCTGCTGCTGCTGCTGCTGCTGCTGCTGCTGCTGCTGCTGCTGCCATCGAGCAGATCTACTTTGTCCCAGGATGAGCTGGCGGATGAATACACCGTTCTAGCATGTCAGGGAAAGAATGGGGCTGGGGGCGTTGTTGTGGCCCGCTGAGTCATCGTGGCCAGGGTGAGCTCTAAAAGCAGCCCCCCAGCCCCCCAGAGTAATGGTTAATCGTGGGAAGTCTGGTGTTAGGGTAAGTGTGCCTGTGTGTAGGCCGAGCCTGTTTGCGGCCAGTTGCGGTGGGTTTTGGCGTGCCGTGGTGTGACAGGGCCAGTCAGGCGGATGGGGCGTGTGTTGTTGTAGCCGTGGCGGTGGGGAAAGCCCTGTACAAGCAGCTCTCAGCTCTGCTGGCTGGGAGAAGAGCCGGGGCAACTCTCCCAGAATAAAAAAAGCAGAAAAAAAGCACCATCCTTTTGTTTTCATGGCTGTTGTGTTCCCTCTGCTGTGGGGTTGGGAGTCTGGTCTGTGTGTCCTCCCGGTTGTCTGTGACTGTCCCGCTCTGACTTTCGGTCCTATTCTGGACCTCTGGTGTTGTGCCCCAACGCCACAAAACCTCACACAGACATAGTCCACTTCCTGGAACGGTGGTGTTAACCCAGGAAGTGCAACCTTTGAACCACAAAGCGCTGAGTAGAAAGTAATAAATGGCAGAGAGTAAAATTCTCATAACCACAGAAACAGCAAATTGTTGTTTTGGGTGAATAGGATTTTATTACCAACATAAAATAACACATAAAAGCATTTATTACAGAGAGGGGAAAAAAGGATTTATTTGTGATGACTGATGGAACAAGTTGGACCAAGGCTGTTCCAGTCTTGGTCTATCGGCAGTATGGGGACAAAATGCCACAGCTCCATCCACCTTCTTGTCTGAATTTATAATGTTTTATGTGTTTCTTTGCCTTTTAAGCACTGATTGAAGTATAAATGACTGAAGCAAACTCTCTTTTTGATTAATCATTTTTTACTTTGGCAAAAGACATGCAAGAGTGTGTGTTCTCCAGGATTTTGGTGGTTGCTTCTCCACCCAATTCAAATCACAGTCTACCAATCCTCAGTGTGTTGGATCTTGATTTACTGAGTTGTTTATAGTATGTGCCACTTTCTATTAGCCAAGACAAAAAAAAAAGGTCTTCAAGTGTTTTGTAGGAATAACTGCAGTTGATGAATTTCCTCTTGTCTAACCAAAAGGAACTCTCTCACAGTAACAGTGTAATAGGTAACATTTTAAGACTCGCTTTGCAGCTCATATTTTCTCTTCTTAGTGAAACCCCATGCCTGTGTGCTTCCATTTTCAACTGCATAATAGAGGAGAGGATTTAACAAGCAGCTACAACTAAAATATATCAAACCAAAGAAAGAACACTTAAGCTGCCAGGTCTCCTGCCATTAGTTAATGCAGTGCCCCTTTAAATAAAACAAGCAGACTTGATATTTCTTTTACTTTTGTCATAAAGCTCTGGATACAGTGTCCTTACTTATTAGATCTACGAAGGTTTCCGACAGTACATACAACATGTTTCCTCTTGTTGTACATTGAGCCTTGTTGACATGTAACAAGCATTCATGCATGTTTCTGTGGAGACACTTGCACTGATGTGTATTAGGCTTAAATCCTGTGCCGCATGTGTTTCTCAGGTTAGCTCTGTGGCTCCGCAGTGTCTTTCTCGCCGTGTCTGTAGCAGGATAATTGGCTCCAGTCAATCTGTCACTCAGACCCGCAGCAGCTTTGACTGCAGAGCATGACAGTGTCACAAATACACCATTGCACTAGCTTCATTATGCTGAGGACAACATCTCCTTATACCTTAACGACTGAAAATGTTGTTTGCCAATGACTCCCAAAAATGATATATATTAGTGCTGGAGAGAACCAGAGTCACGTGTGCCCACTACCTATTGCAGTTTTAAATAGTAATTAACATTGTGAAACGATCACAGCCTACGTGTTTAGGCTTAGAAAAAGATCATAGTTTGAGTTAAAATAAATACATTTGTTATGTAACTCGTAACACAAAGAGCAGTCACCTGGGTGAAAGTTCTGTGTTTGTTTGACCCATCCATCCACCCTAACCTTGTCTGTACGTGGACTTTGTTACTCCTTATACTACATCACCTGACCTTCTCCTTTGCTCCCATCCTTATTAATACAACTGCTAGAGGTCGTAGTGGTTGCAGTATTCATGATGGTAAACGTAAATGTAAATATGGGTCGTAATAGGCTGCTTGCGCAGATAACATACACAGCCGTTTAACAGGAGGATGGTCTGGCTGAGGAAGTCTTTCTATACTGTATACAATAAAAGAATATAAAGCATGCACATAATGTATGGAAATACACACACTCATGCTTATAAACACACATACACTCATCCAGCTGCACATAAGAGTATCTAAGGACTGGAGCTCTGACATAATTTACTGCCTCACTGCATTTAACATCCGCTTTCTCTTTTCCAGCTCTTCATCTTATCCGGTTTGGGCTGGAGTCACTGAATAGCATAAAACATTTCTGTCAGAGTGTCTTCAGCGTTTGAATTATGCGTGAGAGCCTGTGCCTCTGCTGTGTGTGTGTGTGTGTGTGTGTGTGTGCTAGTTCCAGAGTGCCGTGATTTCTCAAACCAGGTTGAAATGTGAAATTGCTGATTTTTATTTCAATTTTTAATTAGTACTTTCGAAAAAAAAGACATGAGGTCCAACATTTCATGCTCGGTTTGCCATCTGCCCCAAAACTGGACTGCTGCTTGCAGAGAAATAGACAGTGGGAGATGAGTCTCCATATAACAAATCTCAGACCGTGTCATTTTACACCACAAACACAACCCTTCTTGTTTCTGAAAGGACAAGAAAGCGCTTTCTTTTACAGGTGAACTCCTCAGTCAAACAAAAGTCTGCTCATGATTTGAGCCTGTTTCTGCTGTCACTCCTGCTTGTTCAGGTCACAGCTCAATTATCTGACAAAGGCTGACTGAGTTCTTCTGTCTTCATTCCTGCAGGCACAGAAATCGTGGATAGAGAGAGCATTCAGCAAGAGAGAATGTGTTCATATCATAGTGAGCGCCAAAGACCCCCATAGGTAAGTAATGTGTGTGAATTAAATGGGAACAATCGCAGTGCATTACATTGTTGTGTATACAGGCACATTACATTACTCTTAATTCCAGATAGTTACCTTTGTTTTGAATTGTAGTAGAAGCAAGAAAGAAAGTACGTTAAAGTCTGAGAATTCTTTACTTTAAAGAGGTATTTAATTCAAGGATTCAGCTGTTTCATTGTTTGCTATAAAAGCTGCAAGACCTTAATGACTGAGTTAGCTGATGCGATGGCCCACCTCAGATTAAGAGCCCCGTTTCACTACTGACCTTTTAAAACATGCCTCAGAGTAATATCACGGTGGCCTCTATTTGCATCACAGTTAGATGTTCTCCACTAATGAGCCAAAATACTGACATTATACATTTTAAAACCTTCAATGTGAAATTCAGGGCTAGGCCAGTTCATGAGGAGTATAATCCACATCATTTTAAAAGGTTATTAATTTAAGCAACAGTCAAGAATGAGCCCACAGGTGCATACTGCTTTACACTTTTGCCATGTTCCTTTTATTCTGCGCTGCATTGTCACTTTCACAGTGACATTATCAAAGTCTTTACTACAGCTGATGTTGTTGCTTTGGGTGACAAACTCAGAGAGGCAGCTCTAATTCCTGCAGTACCGGCCCTCGTACACACTCATACACACACACAGGAAATGGCATCGTTTGTTAGGTAAACAGGATTAGCATAACTGGAGGAAAGCGGGTGGAAGCCAGGAGCCGGGAGGAGGGGAAAGAGATGTTCCTCAAGATCAAATCAACTTTTCTCTTTTTAGTCAGAAACACTTGTGTTGATGCGGTAGGCAGAAGGAGGCAAAGTACCTTTGGTAAGAGATGACGGAAACATGAAGTGATAATCAAAGCCTCCCGACTCCCTTTCCTCCCAGGGCTCCCACTCCATCCTGTAAGGTTAAAACTTAGAATATGAAAGCTGCGTTCAGTACATCTGAATAAGCATGTACTCATGTAGGAATACTGCAATTCGTATAACTGTCGTTCTGCTAACTCCTGTGGTTGCTGAGAGGGAGAAGGAGAGGAGAACACAAGGGAGCAGAAAAAACAAAAAGAGACAGAGCCAATAAAGGATTGCAGAGGCCTACAGACTCTTCTCCTCCTCTTCTCCCAATCAGGAGATGAAAGTCAGATGACAAGCTGTCACTTCCTCCATGCCCACCTCTTACTGCTAAGCACATGACTGTGGCTGCTCTCACGCTTTTTCCCTCCCTCTCTCAGTCACACACAATCTCTCCCTCTCTCTCTTCCTCCTCTTGATGCTACAGTTGCTTCTCTTGCAGCTTACAGACTGTGCAATATACCAATCTTACCTTCGCTTTTACCTTCTCCTCTCATACAGGTGCTGTTGTGGTCGTCTGATAGGTCAGCATGTGGGCTTGCCGCCGGGCATCTCATCTAGTCAGAATGATAAGGCAGAACGATTGGCCAAGAATGACAGCCTGTCGGAGAAGTGGTCGATCAGCAAGCACACACAGCTCAGCCCCACTGATGCCTTCGGCACCATCGAGTTCCAGGGAGGAGGACACTCCAACAAAGCCATGGTGACTCCCATAACAAATCAACTGTGTTGCATTTTGTCAGTGTCCTACTGAAGCCCTGCGCCTCTGGATAGTTCCATGGCAAACAGGAACAGGACAACCTGACAGTTTTGACAGTCACAATCCAAACGACCAGGTGTCACCGTAAATTTGTGAGGTTTTGATCCCTGGTGGACGCGCTCCCTTGAATTATTAAGATTGGTTTGTGTATTAGTTTTTGTGTCAGTGCGTATTGATCGTAAAAAGCCCTTTTCACACAGAGATTGTGCAGCAGCGTCACTACCTAGTCCCTTCATTACATTGCCCTTCTTTATATGGAACTAGAAGCAAAAGTGGTGTGACGGAATGAAGTGTAACACAACAGCATTTGCTTCTAGTGTGACATATAACATAAGCATCTGCAACACTTTCTAATCAATAACATGACAATAACAATCATTTATCGACCCTGTTATATGGCGGCTGATCCCACCCTCTGCTCAGAGGGCAGAGAGCTCCTGGATCTCATTGTCTCCTGAGTGTGCGGACATTTTTGGTTGCTGTTCTGCTTTTTAAGATAGCTTCTAACTGCTATCAGCTGCATCTTAAATCTGCCGGTGGTAGGTCGCACACATAACAAGTCATCAAAACGTCACACCTGTACCGATTGTGCCCCCGTCCTGCCGGCTGTCCCTTTCACACAAATGTGAATTTGCCGCTGTTACTACCTTCTTTCCCCCCATTCCACAATCGTACATTTAATAGAACAGTACAGAAAAGCGAGGCAGAATAACGGTGACATTTCCACCTTGAACAGGCAGTGTAAAAGGGGCTATAGATAGGAAACATAGGAGTGGTCTTTGCTGAATATACTGTCAGAAGAGGACTGTATAAACTTCAGTAGAGGCAGTAGTGAAAGCTGAAAGTGCATAATAATTGGATTTGATCTGCAGATATTTTCCTCAGATGCAGTAAACTGATGCAGTTTGACAGCACGCAGGTTCAGGGGAGGAAAGTGTTGGATGCTTGGCTGATGGCACAGTTATTCCAGCACAGTGAAAATGGTTGAATATCCCAATGATTGCTAATTTTTTTTTGTCAGTGAATACATTTCTTACATAGTCCACATGGAAATGACATGTAATGAGGACTCATCTGAAGTCCTTGTATACCTTTCCTACATCCCATTTCTCCTCACATTACACTGTAGCTGGCAAAATGATTAAATTTAAATGCATCACACATATGCAACAAAGTTCATCATATCAGGATGGAGCAAAATCAATCAAATGAGTGTAATTATTATGTAATTACACATAATTATTGATTTAAAAAGACTTAAGCGTCTAGAGACTGCTGCACATCAAATTTTGCCTGATTAATCAATCTGTCCTAAAAGTAGTCTGATTGTATGCGTCATTCACACAATCACCATGGTGACAGGATCCCATCACACGTACTGTATTCAGGGAATTCAGCTTTTAAGGCTGAAATATGTCTGATGTATTCCCAGTGTTAAATAATTCATGCAGACACATGTCAGGTTGGGTGTCTGAGGGGGATTTAGATAGATAAACAGATGCTCTATAATGCATGTGCTCTTCCAATCGCAGCAAACATCTGTTCAATACTGTTGTAGGCCTGCAGCACTGATCCATGTGAATGTGATGTTTATCCATTTTATAATTTTACCTTTACAGATATTTTTTAAATGGAAAGCTTTTATAACATGTAGTATGTGCATATATTTGTATTCATGTCTCAGGCATATGTAGACTTGTCATCATGTGCCTGAGGATTATGCCAATGTGTTATACATCACTGACGCATATCCCACTGTTTCCAGTACGTGCGAGTGTCTTATGACACCAAGCCTGACCTGCTGCTCCACCTGATGACCAAGGAGTGGCAGCTGGATCTGCCTAAGCTGCTCATCTCAGTCCACGGGGGCCTGCAGAACTTTGAATTACAGCCCAAACTCAAACAGGTCTTTGGCAAAGGGCTCATCAAGGCTGCCATGACAACAGGGGCCTGGATCTTCACCGGTGGGGTCAATACAGGTGAAGTACAGTACACACACGTAGCTTTACTATCAAAGATCATGCTACGTTTGCTTGAATGTGTAAAGAATATTTCATTCAGATGTCTCATCAGCAATGTTCAGCTTCACTTCTTTTTATACAAAATGAGTGGCTATGCACTTTTCCTCGGAGTATGATGAGTGTGTTAAAATGTTCTTCATAAGTTATCAGCTATTAAATAACCATTTATCAAGCCCCTCAGGGCGCTAAGATGTTGAAGTATTAGATCTCTGCAAAAGGGTTCTTTAAAGTAGCTCTCCACTATACTTACAGACACTCACAGTTAGACCAGACAGGTGAAGGGTAACTCTCTGAGAGTGTGCAGGAATCTACTCTGCTTATTTTTATCACTGAAAGTGAATGGAAAAGGGTGTGACCGTCAGACCAAAGGGTGTATTTCATTTTTTTTACACAAACCGTGTTCAAATCAGGGAGGACTATTATTATTTTATTAGATGCTTGACAGAAATGATTGAGGAGGCAATTAGGGCTTATCATATACGTTTCAATGAGTGGTATTACATTGAAAGCAATATAAGAATTTTTCTGTTCATGTTTTGAAGACTTGAGGTTGTGGAGAAGAGAGGCTTATGACTCTGATGACTAAGGAGATCTCTTTTCAGAGATACTGAGTAGCTGGATGGATTTGGCCTGAAGCAGGATTTATGAGGAGCTCAGTCAACCGGATCTTGGGCATAAGAGGTGGAGGATTGGAAGTGTTGAGACAGTGCAGAAAGAAACAGTGTCAGAGTCAAACAGCAACAAGATGATCGCGTAACAGTATTTGTGCCAAAATACGATTGGTAGAAATAGGAAAAGTCAGCTGATGGAGTGTAAACATGGCGTTGTCATGCATATGTTAAGTAGTCTCTGTGAGTTTGTTTCTGATCTTGGAAAGCTATGGATAGCAGTATGAAGTCTTAACATTGGTAAATGCTTTGCTGCTTGTGTTTCATAGGGATGGGAAGTGATAGGATTTGATTGATATCAATGCCATTATCAGTTCTGCTTATCGGTCCAATTCTTTATCAATTCCCTTATTGAGTCCTGATCATCAAAAGTACGCCTACACAGGTTTTCAGCATTGTTGCAATTGCTTTATTATCTCTGAGTCTGAGCACAGAGTAGAAACAGAGTAGACTTTCAGTCTCTCTGTCATCTAAAATAGATAAAATGAAAGACTATTGTACAGCATTAGTTTTCATTTAGGTTTTCTCACTGAAAGAGAAAATCTGCTAAGCCTGGCTGTGCAGAACTAATGTTATTACAACAGAGAATATTTACCCTCTGTAAGGGATGGGCTGCTTGCCGAAAAGCAGCAGCACTCGTGCGTAGATTTTACGCCTATGTCAGGTAGAAGGATGTTTCAGCATATTGCTGGTGCTTCCACCCTTACTTGAATTTATAATATTACAGACATTACCAAGCAGCAGCATCTGGGGCTGAAAAATTAAGCCAACACAAAAGTGCCAAAAACCGCAGTTTTTTAAATGTTCACTTGAGGCTGGCTGCAGAAGCCAATCCCCATAGACTCCCATGTTCAAATGCTGTCTGTTGATCGTGTCCTTGGCTCCTCAGTCAGATCCACCCCTCACTCAACCACAGCTCCAGCCTCTCACCCAAATATGGTCTCTTCTGACTCCTTAAAACGGGAATGGGAGTCACAAACCAGTGGGTGAGTTCATGGTAGCTCGGTACATTATAGGTACAGTCTATGGATGTCACAAGCAGAATTCTTGTCGTCTGTCTTTGTGAAATGAAGCCACACTCTGGACTGTTTCTTCCTCTCCGCCATGACCCCTTCTTGTTGCAAGTTTCCAGCAGCGTAGATGCAAGAGTTTCACATCATTGTTTCGCAATGTGCAGCTGTCAGAAAAACACGCAGCCATTGATAAAACTGATAAGCTCAGAGGCATATGATTCCAATGGTTTGGACAATGTGGAACAGGTTTTAAACTATAACTGATTCACAATTCCCATTCCTACTGTTTCACATACAGCTGTCAGTGTAGTGTCTTGACTGTTGATATAAATGATGCATGGATATTAAAATTCATGACCATGTTGCAAAATGAATATGTCTTTATAAACTGTGAATGGCATGGACCTCATATTTGTTTCTTAATTTTACCTTTGGTCTTCTTATCAGTGCTGTTTGATGTTGTTTGTTCACTGTTTGTATTGATCTTGTACCTTTTCTTGGTCTACGAAGAGAAAAGCATTTTTAGTAACTTAGATTAAATTTAGCAGGCCTTAAATAAGAACAAAGATGAGGAAACATTTTTGATAGGAGAGATAAGAACAGATGGAAAAAATGATGCAGCGTTGGAAGCTGTGGAGGGCTCACACTTGAATACGGAAAGGATTAGAAAGTAAGATTTAGTGACACAATGGGTTCAGAGGCAAGAAAGAGGAAGAGAGAGGCCTGAATAATGGATGGAGGGATGGATTGGAGGGACAGTTGAGAGTGTAGGTAAAGAGAGAATGAATGTCAGCAGGAGAGACGGGATAAGATGGCCTCAAGGTCTGACTGCTGCTCCCCCGAGGACAACAACTCGAGGCCTGGAGCTACGACCTGTCTGTGTTTGAAGCCGTGTGTGCATTCATATCGGCTTCCACGCTGTTGTCTGCTGCGCCTCACAGATCCTGTTTATCTTTCACAGCAGAGTGTATCATTATCTAAGTTTGCACTGTGTATTGATCGTGACAAAACTGATATGGTTATCTGTCCTTCTCTCAAACACACTTAAACATTTATGCAAACACACACACACACACAGGAGTGATTCGCCATGTGGGTGATGCATTGAAAGACCACGCCTCCAAGTCAAGGGGGAAGATCTGCACCATTGGCATTGCTCCGTGGGGCATCGTAGAAAATCAAGAGGACCTTGTTGGTAAAGATGTAAGTCTCTGAGAACAAACAAACAGAACAACCATTTACATGTGTGTGTGTATGTGAGAAATGTCACAAGCAGTCAACAGTTGCCAAACCCTGTAAATTGCCGTTGACAGTTTATTAGCTGAAACACTATGTGAGCCAATCCAGTCTGTGAAAAACACTCCTCCAGTGCTAGTTGGACAGCTGGCACAACCACATGAGACTGCGGAGCACATGCTGACTCATTCAATTCTCTGGAATCAATGTTATGTTATAGTTAAAGTTTTATCAGAATGTGCTGCACTCTGTCCCACTGAACAAGTCAAGCAGAACAGATTAATGTTGGTAGCTGAAATGAGATTATTAAGTGCTGAAGCTCTTTTTCCATGCTTGATTGGTCTCAACTGTACGCCTAATGACCAGATGAGTTTACTTCAGACTGTTAGGCGCTGCTCCACTAGACCAAATCCAAGCTTCTGAGAAACTGTCATTAATGTTGTATAGATATTCATCCAGTATTTTAGTGTCACTTTCTGTAACTTTAATAATAATTAATGATGCAAGTGCAGTGGCTATTGAAACTACATGAATGAATACAGTCTTTTACTTTTCTGTAATTTTTTTTTTTAGAACCAAACAAACATGTTTCATCAGTTTGACAAAAGCTTAATGCTTAAACACTGATGTCTTAAAGGTCCAGTGTGTAGGATTTAGGGGGATGTGTTGGCAGAAATGGAATATAATGTGTTTTATTTCGTGAAAAATCACCTGAAACTAAGAATCATTGTGTTTTCCTTACCTTAAAATGAAAATCTACATATGAAAGGGTCCTCTTCCACTGAGTCCGTCATGGTACTCTGCCATGTTTCTTTCATACCACACCATAGTTAGCAGCCTGTCCACAGTGAGCTGAACAGCGTCGGAGAAACACTGATTTCTGAAGCTGCTTTATTCAGCATTTTTAGAGGTATAAATCCCTGTTTGTTTTGGAGAGGAAGAGACCTCTGTGGATACTTTGGCACGCAGGAAAAACCTCCTGAGCAATGAGCACCGAAAGAATCCTAGCCAGGAGTTCACACTTGGAACATGGCATTAGTTTTAGCCGGTTGAAATCTGCAATCCTCACTGCTAGATGCCACAAAACTATACACTGCTAGTTTAAAGGCTCACTTCAGTGATTTCCATAAAGTTGGACGACTGACAAGAGGCAGATTTTATAAACAGTTGTCTAAATCGGTGCAGCAGAGGTAGAAATATTCTGACTAGAATCCTAGCCAGGAGTTCACACTTGGAACATGGCATTAGTTTTAGCCGGTTGAAATCTGCAATCCTCACTGCTAGATGCCACAAAACTGTACACTGCTAGTTTAAAGGCTCACTTCAGTGATTTCCATAAAGTTGGACGACTGACAAGAGGCAGATTTTATAAACAGTTGTCTAAATCGGTGCAGCGGAGGCAGAAATATTCTGACTAGTCCATCGTATATGTCAAGCCCCGAAATGATGGATCCTATGTCTCCCATCATACAGCAGTGCCATCTCTTCATTAGTTTCTCTCTGCTCATGCCTTTCAACTCTGTGCCCCAGTTTGTGACATGGGCTTGCCATTAAAGATTTGTAGCCCCCAAGTCAAGATAATCCCTGATGACATCATTAGGGTTGTGTGTTAAAACTGTAGCGCCACAGAGGACATTATACTCCCCGTGACAAGTAAATTGAACTTGAGGTGTAAAACCAGTGGGGTGTTTTTTTAACGAGTGCAATCCATAATCTGTGTCAAATTATCTTTGCCTACACTTGGGTTACATTAATGGCACAAAGAAAACAAGCGCCTGTGTTATCATTAAACCATACGTTGTTCAAGTTTTCACATACTGCTGTCAGCTGTGGGCTTCTCAGATGTTTGTGTAACAGTTAAATCTTCTTCTTGGATAGGTGGTGCGTCCATACCAGACCATGTCCAACCCCATGAGCAAGTTGACTGTTCTGAACAGCCTCCACTCCCACTTCATCCTGGCAGACAATGGCACAACGGGAAAGTATGGTGCCGAGGTCAAACTGCGACGTCAATTGGAGAAACACATCTCGCTGCAGAAGATCAACACACGTAAGTTGGCATTCACTGTATCTGCCTGTCGTGGCTATTGCCAGTGTGACCTACTTACCCTTAATTAGAGGAGGTGTTTTTAAATGACACAGCGAGCAATAACAGTATAATGAAAATGTAATCCTTGTTTTATCGACGACACCACCGTGGGTTAATTGGGTTCAGACTCTATTTTATAGCTGCAACCAGACTAAAATTATCATTACCTGCTTTATACTGCACACATGCTGTCAGACGGCGTATTTTTAGCCAGCTGTGATATAACTCGATGAGCCTTTGAAACCGTCCCTCCCTTCAGGAGGGGTTTATTTTTTTCCTTCAAAGCTTCCTGACAGCTCAGATGAACTCTTTCCTCAAATGAACCCGTTTGATAATTCTTGTCTCCTTGTTTTGAGATGCTGCACAAAGCTACCAAACAAGCTGACAAACACAGACATAATGACCAGTGCACAACCTCTGTACACATACATACACACATACTGTATATCCCACTCTGCAGACACAACCAGTACATTAGGTTTTACACATGCACACACCCAAAGGAATGAAAAATGCATTAGATGTTTGTATTTTTGTAGCATTTTATATCTATATTTGGCACTTGATAGTACAAACAAATCAAAAATAGTACATGGGAGGTATTTTAAACCACACCACAGACGTCAGGATGGCCTAATTTTTGTGCATTGTCATATATCTTGGCAGACACATAATAACAGGATGAAATACTGTATTGTGTATTTCCGCACAACCCTCCCTGTCTTCATTTGAAAACTTGCTGAATCAAAGGTACATTATGCTCATAAAAGGGCGGCAAGAGTACATTTGAATTCTTGTTTGTGTGAGACACAGGTGTGCGTGCCTGCCTGTATATTAATGCGTGTGTGTGTGTGTGTGTGTGTGTTTGTGTGTGTGTGTGAAGTGTTCATCCACCATTGAGCCCTTGTCACATTGCATTTCTCCATTTTCAATTTTCCACATTATACCTCAGCTAGAAACCAAATGGACTTGCATGAATACAAAATGCATTTCTCTTTCTTTTTTCTCTCTTACTCTCTCCCTCTCTTTCTCTGTGTCGCACACAAACAAAGACACAAGCGCACACAAACCTCCCTGGTACCCTTTAAATGCATTTCTCAATAGCCTCTAACAGCATTGTTTAGAATGTGTCAGAGCCGCGAACAAACCTGAGTCAGAGGAATTTGTTTGCGGCCATGATTTATTTGTTATTACCTTCTTTTGTTGTCGATATAAAGCCATTTTGAAATAATTTCCTCAGGGTGTGTGTGACATACAGTAAATGCACACATTTTAACATCAATGCTTGTTTAAAAACTGAAGCTGGCAGGAGATAGACGTTACAAAATGGATACATGGTTACAGTGTCGAGAGCAATATCGTGACTCAAATCTTACCTTTGTCTACACCATTTTTATTCAGTGTCAGACCTGTCACTGGTGTTCACTGTCAGGGACTTTATAAGGATAGTGTAACCACCACCATATTCCTCCTAACCCCTTCACTTCAGGGGTTTAAGAAATGTTCCTGGGGTTGACAGGATACACAGATGTACTTTCTCCTTGTTCATCGTCCAGTCATGTGACCTATGGACTTCCCTTTGTCATCCTATGCCTGGACTCATACAAAAGGGGCTGGGAAGGCAAAGGGACGCCCAGTTGTCATACAAGCATCTGACTGACATTATCCATGATGATGGTAATGTACTGTGCCATCCCTAATTTATCCACCATCTAACTAGCTTTAACACATATTTGGATCCAGCACTTATACTAACTAGAATCTACTCCTAAAACAAGCCGATAGGTGACCATGTGTGCTGCACTGCTGACCTCTGACCTAACACAGAGCTATCACTCAGCAGTGTCTGAGGTTACAGTGATAACCCGCTTCAACTTTATGACCTTGTGACCTTGTCTTTTAAGGTGAAGTGCTGTATCAGCCAAAAGTGATCCATAGTCCTTGTACAAATTGTTCTAATAACTGCTTTTTAAGCATGATCTGATTTATATATATGAGTCATGTGAAGAGCATTATTTGCATTATCCAAGAAAGCTACCCTTTTTTTTTGTTTGTTTGTTTAGGCTCTGTTTTAAATTAAATTGATAACACATGATAAATCTGAGGGCAGCACGGTGGTGTAGTGGTTAGCACTATCGCCTCACAGCAAGAGGGTTCCTGGTTCAATCCCAGGAGGAAGCCCATCTTTGCATGTTCTCCCCGGTACTCCGGCTTCCTCCCACAGTCCAAAGACATGCAGACATCTAAATTGCCCGTAGTTGTGAAGGTGAGTGTGAATGGTTGTCTGTCTCTATGTGTCACCCCTGCAATAGTCTGGCGACCTGTCCATGGTGTACCCTGCCCCCCTGTGACCCTCAAGAGGATAAGCGGTTATGAAAATAAATGGATGATAAATCTCCAGTAGCTATTGTCGTTCAGTATTTCAGAATTTTGTAATTGGTAGATTTACAAAACCTAAACATTATCATAAAGCCAATTTAAGATCACCCTATTGGTTATAACCACCTGTTGAATATATAAATATATAATTCTTAAATTTGTTTAAGAATTGTCCAGGATTAAAAAAAAAAAAAAAAAATCTTAATGGTCACACACACACAACACATTACTCTCACAACTCGTCAAATACGGACCCTTGGTCATTGGCCCTACATGTCAAGATATGATGCACTAGGTACCCCCGTTGTGTCCGTTTCGGACGCCTACAGACGGCATGTAATGCTTGTTACATGCAAAGTGTCTTTTCAAAATAAAAGTCTGTTTTCACAGTAAATGCTGCTTGTTAGATGCATACAGTCAAAATGTCAAACTGCTGCCTGGTGCGTCTTCAAGTGCTGCTAAAGGTACCTCTGTGCGTCGCTGTCTGACACTGTGGGCCACTGACGCCAAGGACCACTGGCCAAGCATCCGCATTTGATGAGTTGGGAGTGAGACCAGGTTGGTGTCCTGAAGTTCTGCATGTAAGCGAAGGGACACTGTTACTCCCAAAATAAGTTAACATACACCTAGAGAAGTTAAACAAGCTATTGAAAAACCAGCCACATGTCCATTCTCTTGCAGTATGAATGTTGCTACAGTTTCATTTGCACAGATTTTCAGGTAAATGTCCACCCCAGTGTGTGATTACTGTACGTGTGTGTATAATGCACTGTAATTTGTTGTGCATACACACATGCATGCCTCACTTCCACATTCACCTCTGACGGGTTGGCAGACAATGACCATTTTGTGATTTGATTACCAGTCCGCGGTCAATCCAAGAGAGCATCAATTTTCCTCACAGCAGGGCTCCCGTGGGATCCAAGAGTAGCCTGAGGCCCAGTAAAGGAAAGGAGGATAGAGAAATTAAAAAGGGAAAAAAAAAAGGCAGTTTATTTTGAATGGCCTAACATGTGGGTTGCAGACCACACGTAGCACACAGTCACACACACACACTGCACACAAACACAAGATGAAAGAAGTGTGGTGGATAGATATGCGTAATCTCCCCCTGTGGTATTTTTGTGATGTCTGGGCAATCCTGTAGCTAATCCTACTGTGCCTGTGTGCGATTTTCCATGCAACGGCTATCACCATGTGAGTGCCGGAAATGCTGTAGCAATCAAATTGGCTCCACAATATTGTACCACAGATTTTAAATATGCGAATTGATTTTTTATAACATATGTATATGTGTGCGTGTGTGTTAGCCTGACTACGCTCTAAATATAGCTTTGATATTGCAAACAATGTTTAAACAAATCTTCGAGGTCATGATGCATTTTGATTTTCTCTTGCCAAAAGATATTTGTGGTCATTTTGCACATTTCCATTTCTAGTTATGGCAGCACCATTGGCACCTGTCAAAACTCATCATTAGAGCAGGAGCACAGTTGGGCAGTTCCTAAACCTCTTAACACCACCCTTGGTGACAAGTGTATACTCCCTCTGCATACTTTCCCCACCAGTCTCTGCTGTATATTTGATGTTGTGGAAGGCGTCGCCTCCTGTGGTTTTGTGCCCTCTTCAGTGAAAAGTGGACAAGAATATCTAAGATACAGCCCTGGTTGGGGGTAAACAAAATAAATGGCATAAGACAGACAACTGGGCTGGGGAGGCTGTAAATATGGTGGTTGGAGCCAGTGCATTCACACGCTAGAGTAAATGCTCAGCAGTGTTGTGCCCTGCCATACATGCATGGCTCTCTCTCTCGTGATGTGTTCAGCCAGACGTGGTCTAGTTTGATAAAACATGGAAAAAGATTCAGATGCAAATGAGCCTGGATAACCGTGACAAGAAGTCAGCTTAGGCAGCACAGGACACTTCACATGCAAGCAGAGGGACAGAGCTTATGACTAGTGATCGTGAACATTGCCTGATCATATGTTCAATTTAAGTTTATTTCAGACTTATAGGTGCATATACAAAGTTTTGATTTGAAAAAATAATCTTAAATCTTAATCTTTGGCATGATCTCTTGTCCGGCACCTAGTGTGGCACCTCATCATCTGGATGTGCGTGCTTTTGTATACTGTTTTGAAAAACATATTGCTCATCCTGACACGCTCTCTTTTAGTTTCTGAGGTCACGCACACAGGGACATATTTCCTATTTAACTCCTCCTTACCATCGCCTGAAGCTAGGAGACATTGTCAGACTCAAAGATGAAGAAAATCAATGAAATGATTGGCACCATTCAGCTCGGCTCACTCAACCACTGCATGGCTCTTTTGACATGTCTCCATGTGGCTATAATGCTTTTTAATCACACACCTGCCTCAGAGGGATGACAAGTGAAAGAGGAAGAAAGGAGAGTGTGAAAATGAAGACAGAGAAAAGGGATTGAGGGTGAGCAGAGAGGAAAGAGAATTATGTGAAGCGCGAAGAAAGTGTGATGCAGCTGCGGAGGATGCAGGCAGTGAGACGGGATATTGCCTTGAGGTTTCCTCGCTGAAAAAGCAGGATGAAACAGTGAAAAGGCAGCAGGAGAAAGGACATAATAAGATTCATTCACAAATGTTTTCGTATTTTCGTTCTCAAAACTGAACAAGAAGACAGACGTGAAAATCTTCAATGGGATGCACACGCCCGGCCCAAAGAGGAATGAAAGTTATCAGTTTGTGCAAGTCAAGATAAAGTCTGCAAGAATGCATAAGGCACCTTGAGGGTGCCCTGTTCCGTTTCACCTAAATTACTTAGAATATTAAAATGAGCTCCTAAGTACTCTCTACTGTACTGTATATGAAATGTGTGTGTAAGCGTGGGCATGTGTGTGTTTTAACCCAGTGTCTACTGTGTAACCTTCACTGACCCTCCTATAGCAGTGCTTTCATTAATCACAGCATAGGTAAAAGATGAAGTAGCTCTGGTAATTGAATCTGGAAGCCATAAGGCCTTGCATTGCAGATTAGCTGTGACATCGTGACCTCCACCATGGTGCAGCCCATACAGAAGAGATTATACTTATGTACATGGGAAGTCAAGATGGTAGCATTACTCTTCTTTAAAGCGCTCTAAGTGCCTGGGCAAACTCTTGATTTTTCAAATATAGCGTATACTATCTCCCCCTTTCCTACACATTCCAACTGTGTGACCAACTGGATTACTTGGTGACTCTTGTTCTTTGACACATATCACACAGCTGCAGTTTCTCAGTTTGTATCTGGCTTAGAAATGTCACCCTCTGCTGAATGTAACTGCATCATGTAAAGCATAAACAGGGTTCCTTTGCATCCTGGAAAACCTGGAAAACAGTTGACCAATTTTCCAGTCTTGGAATACTCATGGAAAATGAGAGGAAAAGTAAAATGTCCTGGAAAATTACAAGTGTGTCAATATTCTCTTATTATCTATCAGAGCTCTTCAAGCTGTTGTTAGGATGAGCGAATCTCCTGAAAGCTGCAACAGCAATACGGGAGATAGCATTACCAGAGGCCGACCAATTAGCTCATTATGAACAGGCACGTTTTGAATGGGCGCTACATTAATGCTATTTAAGTGAATTGCTGTACAATACATCTTCAGGTGCATTTGCATTACTCTATAATCAAGTTATCATAATTTCTAAGCATGTAAAGATTATTTCATGGGTAAGTAATAGCCATAGACCGAATGTCTTTTATATCAGACTTTCAAAGAGAGGAACAAATTAGTGTATGGCGTGATCCCTGTCTGTCATACTAGCTAGATCATTGCTGAGAGTCCTGGAAAAGTCCTGGTAAAATGATCTCTAGAAAAGAGTAGGAATCCTGCCAAAGAATGTATTTTCAAAAGCCATCTAGATGTTTACAGGTTAATTCAGGTCTTGAGACAATCCATACTTTATACTACTCAAATAAAATGATATTAGTTTTTCATTAGCCCTCTGGTCAGTGGTTTTGGTCCCAGTGGTTGTGCTGCACTGTTGACTGGTTAAAGCAGTGGGGCTGAACTGACTCTGCGGGAGTGGATGAGTAGATAAAATAGTTGCGGGCACGTGAGAATAAGCGTACAAAGACAGCATGGGGACAGTTAATGTCACTGGATGTAAGGTGTGTTCGTGCACGAAAGGATATAAAAAAAGTGTCAAAAAGATTAACATGAGCCACCAGAGTGTGCAACCCTGTGGTGGAGAGATAATAGAGCCAGCAGTGGGTATGATTGGATGCAAGACTTGCTCCAGGTATGATTCCAGGTTGAGGATGTGCACGGATGACATAATATGTTATGTGGTGTGGAAAGAATTTGCGTGCATGATCAGTAGTGTGAACTGTGGTAAATGTCTTTTGGAAAAGTTGAAGTAGTAAAAAACAAAACAAAGAACAGTGGTGAGAAGGTCAGAGATGTCCTCGTAGATCATTTATGCACACTACCAAACAATTAAAGAAGCCTAGACAAAATATTGCACTGTCCAGAGGGGGACTGTAGCACTTGTGACACAATGACTGTCACAGTTCACAGCTCAGAGCAGGACCCAAATGCAGGACACAAGGCAGGCAAGATGACTGGACAAAAAGCAAGCTTTAATGGGAATCTGGTTGCAGGGAACAAAAACTGAAGGAAGAGTTCAAGTACAAAATCCAAGTACAAGGAAAAATACAAAAACTAAACTATGAGCAAATCAGAATGACACGAGGAACACGAGGGACAAGGGATAACAGCAACACAGACTATCTGACACTGAAACAGGGATAACACAGAGACTAAGGCTACGTTCACAAAACAGGGCTTATTTCTGATTATTTCCCCAGTGTGAACAAAACTCTGTCCTGAAATGCCGCACAGGGAAACAGTAACGTCACACACATGCGCGTTGGACCAACAATAAAACACATCACATTTGCAAAACAGGTCTTTGGGGAAAAATGAATGACATAGCGGTGCAAGCTTCATCTCCCAGATAATCGCCAGTAGGAAGGTGTGATGACCTCATCCTGAATGATAAGTAGCCATGTGCTCCTGTTTGGGAGAGTGTGTAGGGTATTTTCGGAGAAATGGCCCTTTGGAGCAATGGGCGTTTTCGGGGTAATTGGCTGTCATACAAATGGGCTTTCAGTCCAATAGCTCCATTAGCAGCTAGTGCTGGTAAGTCTCTATAGGGAGAGGTGTGGGTGCAGCTGGGAGAGGAGTCTGGAGTGGTGGGGCCGCCATGTAGAGGCTTTCACAGAGGAACAGTTCTTCCAAATGTTATGATGTCCAGGGCTGAATTCCAATACCTCTGTTAGTGTCTCATGGCAAAGCTGTCACAGCATGTAGGCAGAAAGTGTCTGGCAGTCAACCTTTACTGGCTGGCAACTGGGACAGTCTACGGTAGCAGTAGTACAGCTTCAGCAGCTCTCTGCAGGTTTAGTGCTCCGCTCCAACACTGTATGGTGAGTGATCCTTGCCTGAGCAGTGAAGTATGCTGTGCAAAAATCATGGACGTATGAGAGAAACACATGAATACTGGTACGACCATTCTCACAGCAGTCGCATGGCCCTTGATTAGATATGTATCAAATGTGAAAGTGACTCAGATCTGACAGGAAAAAAATGGATTTCTCTGCCCACACTACTCTTAAAAACATATTTGTGTCAGAATATAAAAATCAGATTTGGGACACATTTGCCTGTTATGCAAATGTAGCTGAAATGCACAAGGGAAGGAGAGTTTTTACAGGTGACTTCAGGGCTAATGAAGGACAGGTAAAGTAGGGCAGAGCAGATAATCAAAAAGGCAGGAAGACATGACACGTGAGGAGTTACCATCAAAATAAAACTGGACACAAACTAAAACAAAAAACCTGAGACCAAGGCAATGACATGTTTACTGTTGCATTTATTGATCATTTATATCATATATCTCATTATTTGCTGATACTTAGTCATATGAGCTGAATCCAAAGTGTTTTGGAAAGGACGACTCAGTCTAAGACCCCATTTATAACTTTCATTCCAGGTGTCTTGTATCAGAATAAAATCCAGATGATATTTGATATACTTAAATTTACACTTTGTGACATGTGTGCATTTCTGTTGGCCAGATCACACGTCTGGTTGCAATCTGTTTAGGGTTGCCTGGGCTTCGTGCAAGTCAGGGTCAGCCCTACTCCAGTCCAGACAGTGATTGTAATGCACCTGAAGCTGTTCAGTAGCTGCCAAAAAAGGCAAAAGAAGAATGACTTCAGTAACAGTAACCATTTAGCTAGGAAGCTAACAACTATCTATATACTAGATCAGATACTTGCTACATCCCAGTGTTCCATTCTCTGAGTGACCATATCCATTGCACCTGCTTTTTTTGCCTGTCTTTTCCGTTCATCCGTCCCACTCTTATGGTGGCAATATCTAAAAAAAATTCCTTGAGGGAATTTCTTCAAATTTGGCACAAACATCCACATTGAGTCAAGGCTGATTATAGCTTGGTGGTGAAAGGTCAAGGTCACTTTGACCTTGCATCTGTCACATTTCGTGAACGCGATATCTCAAAAACACCTTGAGGGAATTCTCTCAAATTTGGTGCAAACATTTGTTGAACTCAATAATAAACTGATTATAATTTAGTGGTCAAAGGTCAAAGGTCAAGGTAACCTCTCCAAATATGTTTTTAGCCATAACTCAAGAATTCATGAGTTAATTGTGACAAAATTTCCCACAAATGTCTAATAGGATAAAATATTGACATTATGATATCTTATATCCAAAAGGTCAAAGGTCAACTTCCCTGTGACATCTAAGTGTTATGCAAAAAACACTTTCTGGCCATTTGTCAAAGAAACTGAGGAGCAGAAGGGGAGACATTTGGTTAGATACTGATTTGCTGGTGCTAATTTTTGGTGCCCACTTTGAAACTGTACTGACTGTATAAATCAGGGGTGACCGAACTTGTTTGATGGGGGCCAGAATAGATAATGTGAAAATATTACATTTTCTTACATTATACACTTACATTACATCAGTTATTTAAAAAAATCCCATACAGATGAGACAAATGCAATACTTTCATCTGTCAATAAAAAATGAATTTTCAAAAGCCCTCGCTTTTGTCTCTCCGCTTCTTGTCTGTGGTCAGGAAATGGTGCATGTCTACAAACTGTATGACAGTCCTACCATGTTGAGGTGAACGGAAACAAATGCAAAGTGAATTTGCTTGATCAACCAATATTGTGTGGTGGACCACATATAGTATATTTTGAAAGACAAGCTGTGGGTTGTTTAAAATTGGTCTGCAGGCCCTAATTGGCCCCCCGGCTAGGTTTTCGACATGCCGGATATAGATCGTCTGTGCTGCCGTGTGTGAAGCATTTATGTTTTCACAGACATAAATGCTAACTGTAACTGCAACTTCACTGGTTCAAGGAGGCATACCACAGCGAGGTGGTAATTCTGTTTTTCTTTTGCTTTCAATTAGACTCACAGGAGGCAGACCTTGTGAGTGGGAATTTCTATAGACCACTTACTGAGGTAAATACCCTTGGGGGGAGTAAAGCTTACACGTGTCTGATACATTTACACCTTTTTAGTGTCTTGCTGGAATACATATCAAGCCACCTCTGGAGGTGTTTTTTAGATAATTGAATTTCAGTCAGTCTGTCTGAAATGTTTCTTTGATGCATTTACACTTAGCTATCTTTCATCCAAGAAACATGACATGAGTGGGTTAAATAGGTCTAATATTCTAGGTTTCTGAATATCATTTTAAGTCTTTTTTGACTATGTGAGATAATACTTTGCCTTCAGTTGGTGCAGGTTAACAATATTTGAACATACATACATATATACAGTATATTATGTAATCTTCAGCACCAGCATGGCAGCAACAACAGGATTCGATATATGATTTTTATGCCATGGAGAGAGCTCTTAAGGAAGAGCATTCACAGGGATTCAGACACACACTAACTCACATATCAATGGAGTTAATTTCCTTTAACCCCAATTTCCCAGTTGTGAATGTATTTTCCTGATCAATGACCCTATTCGTGATTGATTCTCTCTGGATCACGGCCTTGGTAACACTACAACTTATTACTGGTAAAGAGATGGCGCGGGCCATCTGATTTAATCTGAATTCCTCTGAGTATGTAAGAGAAACGACAGGATATGATGATGTCACAACACGACTGAAAAAGTAAAGTTTGAGAGAAGCTTTGCCCTTTTAGTGTACCGGACCCCCTGACCTTTTGTTCTGTAGCCTGTCGAATCATGTTGCCTTCACAGATCTGATGTTTCCTGTCTGCCTTAGTTGTTGCTAAGATAATGATGCGTGTGTGTGTGTGTGTGTTTATTTTTTATTTTTTGAGGGGGGGGGGGGGTGCGAAGACAACGACCCACATACTGTAGCACACCTCCTCCAGTCATGCTGATACTAATTTGACACATACAAGGACAAACTCACAGACACTCGCGCACACCCACGCACACAGAGACACACGCACACGCGAAGGATGAGTCATTGCTGGATCCTTAATTAGGACCATTTAAGCATGTTACGTGTGTCTCGCTTACACGCTTCTCTTTCCCTCCCTAATTCCTTCTCCTCCTCGTTACTTCCTCATCTCCCAGGCCGGATAAATATAGAAAGTTGTGGCCTCGGAGTCTCATCGACCACCTTCCTCCGTTTTTCTGCCTCTGCTTTTTCACAGTTTCACGGTAGCTTCCCTCCTGAGAGATAAGGTGTGGGCACTCGGTTAAAACTATGTATGAGATACAGGGAGACAAGGGAAAGGGTTGGGGTTTGTCGATTGTGTTATCTGATGCGTTGGAGTGTGTGAATGGTGCATGGATACAGTCATTACAAGAAAAGGGGGTGGAAAGGCTGAACGTGTTGAGAAAAGCAGTACAGAGTGTATAGGGTATATTGTGTAGAGTGTGTATACACTACATCATCCAGATGGACAGAAACAGACGTCGCTATTAGACGATTGCTTTTAGCACTGATCTATTTTCCACCCAAGTACCAACAACTCGTTTTGCACTGCCTCATTTGAAGGAACCTCCCACCTGTTTGCACCTCTCCTCCCACCTGTGTGCTCGGCACTGAGCACCAAAATAACACACAGACTGGCAAGGAGAATTTCAAGGTCAGGAAACAGTTAGATTGCGGCTTGCGCTGTGTTTCGCCAACACAAAAATAGGTTGCAGTAGTATTTCTTTTTTTGTTTTAACGTTTTGTATTAGGAATACAGATTTACCCAATATAGGTGCGCAATACAGTGAACAACAGAGAGGGAGACAACAGCGAACCACAACATCTACCTCCCAACCGCACCCCAACTTCTATATCTGTTTGAAGGTTTTCAGTCTTGATCATAAAGAAACTGTGATGGGATATAAAAGTATTTTGAGAAGTGAGAAGAAAACACAGACATGTAGCATATGGACAGTCCACTGCTCAACCGTGTTGCATGTTGGCAGAGGGAACACTTGGTGAATTCCAGCAAGAAGGACTGCATCTTCACTAAATACCCAACAGATAAGCTCTCAAGCTATGGGTTTACATCTCCATCTAGAAGAATAGTTATTCTTCCGAAAGTGCAGACTCATGTAACCACCCCAGCTACTTAGCGCTTTAGTTGATATAAAGGGGGAATTCAGACCGCAAGATCTGCCCCCACAGATAAAGTAGTTCAAAGAGCTCTCAGCTTTCTAACAATCACAGGATTAAGTTTAAAAAATATAAAATTGCAAGTTCAGTAGCAGCAGCAGTTGGCAGAGCCTTAACGCTGCTATGTTTAGGGCTTCATTTCCCAGTCAACCCCCCAGGAATGGCACTGGGCTGGGTGGCAGTTTTTTAGCACCGACCCCAATTGAAATTCAGGTCATGTCATGCCATGGATCCAGAAAAACTTTCCATCATAACATTATCCTACAAATATATAAAGTGTGTGAGTGTTTATAGTTATAATCATCAGGTCCAGTAAAATTAAAGACAGTAGGAATTGTATCAAAACATTATTTTGGTGTCGTTTTTGTTGAATGCACTCACAGGAGGAAACAGGAGAAACTTTTTGGCATGCCTGCAACTTTAGTTAGAGCGAATCGGCTGCCATGTTTGGTTTCCTCATCCATGTTTTGATACATCGAAGTTCCCACAGGAGTAAATACAGTAGTTAAAGCTCTCAGCTGTTAATTAGAAAAGCCAACTGTGAATGGAAGGTCAAAAGTCATTCTAAAATGTGCCCGCTGTTTTGGGGTAGTCAGGCAAAAGAGAATTTTGTTTCATTTGTGGTTAGTGTGTGCCTCTATCTGTATTTGTGTGAGTGTGAGAGTGTGTTTGTGCGCTACCAATTAGCCATGACACAGCTGTGCTTTCCCCTCCTCATCTGCTCCTTGGTGGGTTTCAGTTGAACAATAATCTGCTTTAGATACTGCCGCGCTGCCTCCAAAGCTCACTAGTCATCAATATCAATGCCTGATCTGACACAAACTCACATACATGCAAGTAACAGCAAAAAATAGACATCCAAAAGAAACGGAAGAATCAGATACAAAAGGTTATTGGTCTGCTTCTCTTTCACATTGAGCTCTGTTGATGTATGGTCGTGTGATGTGTTGTGGCACAGTGACGTTTTACCGCTTTGAAGTAAGCAAGGCCCCTAAAATATTCTCCTTATGTAACTGTCCCTGTTGCAAGGCCGCACGAGGCTGTGTGAGGCAAAGCGTAATGGTGGCGGGTATGCTTCCGAATGTGTGCGTGTGTGTGTGCGTATGTGCATACAGTATGTAAGCACGCATCTGTATGCACTCGTCTGCCTGCGTGCTTGAGAGACAGACCATGCTTTCTCCAATGTGAATTATGCAGACCAGGATGAGGGTGCGGGGCGGGGAAGATCCGGCAGTTACACAGCTTTTGAATTAGAAGAGTCAAAACACCCGGCAGAAAACACAACCTCATGAAACAGAATGGGGGGGTAGAGGAGGAGAACAGAGTGTCTATAGAAGGAAAGACTGCGGAGACAGGAAGTGAGGCAGAGAGCAGGAAAGAGGGTTTAGGAAATAGATTGGACTGTGAACACTAAAAGGGGAAAGAACATAACGGGGTTAGAGAGACTGGCACTCTGGGGTTTAC
This sequence comes from Epinephelus moara, assembly GCF_006386435.1. NCBI lineage: Eukaryota > Metazoa > Chordata > Actinopteri > Perciformes > Serranidae > Epinephelus > Epinephelus moara. The sequence continues at coordinate 16,874,298 of NC_065513.1, forward strand.
AGGGTTTATGGTGTCTTGAAGGAGATGTTCAGTGGTGTAATGAGAAGTTTGGAATGGAAACAAGAGGCAGGAAAGAGAGCAACACAAGCAAAAATGAGGCATGAAATTCTTTTGAGAGTTTTGCGATACCTACAGTACCTTCTCCTGTACATAGACTCACCGTGTGCAGAGAAACCAGCCTGCTAATTTTGTGTAATTACCCTAAATAGCCTATGATTAGCAGGCAAGGAGCCATTTTTGTGTTGAACGGTGGGGGGTTTATCAGTGAATTTCTCTCTCTCTCTCTCTCTCTCTCTCTCTCTCTCTCTCTCTCTCTGTCTCTCTCTCTCTCTCTCTCTCTCTCTCTCACTCACACACACACACACACACACACACACACGCACACACCCATGCCACAGGAACAGAGCACCAAGCATAAAGTGGGCTGGTTATTTTTGGGACTGGTTCTTTTTTAAAAACCTCTCTCCCATAATTAGAAAGCTCACATTGTCTTGACAGTACAGTCAAGAGACATGACAGGTGTGATGTTTGCACCTTGTTATCACATGTCTATTTACAGATCAAGTATTGCTGATGTAATGAAGCCTATTTGACTATCCTCCTTCTGTTTTTTCTTTCTGTCCTTAACCTCCCTCTTCCTTCTTCACATTTATATCCCTTTTCCTGCGTTTCTCATCCCTGATTTCCTTCCTACAATCCTTCCTTCCACCTGTTTCCATGTGCAGGTATTGGTCAGGGTGTGCCGGTGGTGGCTCTGATCGTAGAGGGAGGTCCTAATGTGATCTCCATTGTGCTGGAGTACCTCAGGGACACACCTCCCGTCCCTGTGGTGGTGTGTGACGGCAGCGGCAGGGCTTCAGACATCTTGGCCTTCGGACATAAATACTCCGAGGAGGGAGGGTATGCACTCACATGTGCACAGTATGCTGTCATCCAAGGATAAAACACTTAATTATACAAATTGTATCCAGTGTGGAAAATATGTTACACCATGGAAATGGTCTTCCTAAGATTGTTTATGATCAGAATTTTGGATATATTGGTTTTATTTGAGTTATTATTATTTATCAAAACATAACACGCACACGATTTCATGTATACAGTACATACAGCAATGATGCAATTCTGTAGTTAGGCATTTTATGGAGAATGATACTGTAAACTTGATGCAAGAACTTGCAAACATTTATCAATTTTCTGCAATGTGCTAATGCACACACAGTTTACATTTTTAGTTATAGTCCTCATGAATTCAGTTTGTACAGCTTCATATATCGAGTTACAGATGAAGGTAATCTTGCAGAATCACATCACACCGGGGTCTCCGAGACAGTAGTGCTGACAGCCCCACAGCCAACCTTCATTTCACTTACTGATGAACAAATTTAATTTCCTTGCTTCCCCCTAACTGTTTTATTCTCCTTACCTCCATCTGACCCCTTCCTGACACCCTCTTTTTTTTCCTTCCACACCTCTGCAGCATAATTAACGAGTCTCTGAGAGACCAGTTGCTGGTGACCATCCAGAAGACTTTCACCTACAGCCGCACACAGGCCCAACATCTGTTCATCATTCTCATGGAGTGCATGAAGAAGAAGGAGCTGGTGAGTGTCACTTTCACATGTGTGCATGCACATATTTGCACATGCATTAGTATAAAGCAAACACATGAGCAGTATATACACAAAACATTGAAGAAGACTCACACAAACAGACACTTACACATGCACACACCATTACACCCCTAATAACAGTAACATCACCATTCATTTAAGCTTTGATGTCTCCGCTGTATGAAGAAGCCCAGAAATGAAATATATGTGAGGGAGGAACAAATGGATTTGTCAAATGAAGCTTGCTCATCATGAAACTTTTATTGAAGCAATTATCAACCCATCTTTTATGCATGACATGTAATGTTAAGTGGATGTAAATGTATTCAGATGACGTAGGGGACCAAATGGCCTCCACCTTGAGAGTCTGTACCCCTTTGGCAGTGTTTAATTCTCAGTCCCTTTAGAGTACTGTCAATCACATGAAACCAACCTCTTATTAATGCTGTGTGTATGTGTGTGTGTGTGTAGCATGGTATATTTCATGACAGTAGCAGGGGTCATGTTGCTTTCTTGCTACAGTCATTGCGCTATGAAGCACCAGAGCAGTGCATGCAAACACCCACACATGACCTTGCACTCATTCACAAGATAACAGTGTAACATCCTCTATGATGTAAACAAACAGCTAGCAGCTTTTGCTGTATCTTAGTTTTGCAGCAACACCAAGTTATTTACTACTTGGTTGCTCTCACCTCAACTCTCTTTGAACACATAGCGTACAATGTCTGTTGTAAAGGAGGGGAATATTTGCCAGATCAGTGACTGTTGGGATTGCTGGCTGCCATTGGCATTTTGCTTATGAATATATAATTAGTATACACACACAAGCATTACTTTATCACAACTTCTGATGTAAAACTGCTGAGCTAGAATTCAGTCATCAGCATCTTCAAACACAACAGCCAGGATGTTTTTTAAGATGACTCAACCAGGTATATATCATCAGGTTGTCTCCCCTGTTTGTAAAAAAAATAGTGTAGGTTAATCATTTCAATCTGTGTTTCAGTTATTATAAGCACAAACAAATCAAAGCACACACACAGAAACACGCACACACATACAGTAGTACACATAGTATTCTGCAAGCAGCCCAGCATTGGTCATGGTTGTGCAGCGTGTAAGTGGATTGATTGTGTTGTCAGTGGGGTTCCAGTGGCTGACTGATGCTCACACTGATGGATCTTCTGAACACAATACAGTAGAGCAGAACAATGGTTTGTGAATCATTCAGCAGGAGCAGCTGTACAGGCCAGATAATCTTTGAACTTAAAAAACTCTTCTACTACAACACTGAAAGGAACACTGAAAGTGCATTTTGGCAATATTTAAAAGTCCACCAACCCTGCTTCGCTCTTGCATAAATATTCTTGCGTTTTATCGGGCTATTAGGTTTTTTTTTCTGATCATTCATTTACTGCCAAAGGGAGTAACATCTGGGGATACACACCTCATGTGGCAAAGTGGTGCAATAGAGCTGCTGTGTAAACCTGTCAAATTGGTACGTCTGTATAATCACAGATAGCAGAGTGTGGGAGCAGGTAAATCCAACAGTGGGATAGGTGTTTATATCCAGGATGCTGTACTTCATGTAGTATGTATGAATGTGAAAAGAAATAGTCATCTGTGTCTTATAACCTTAACAATGCCATAAAACATTAAGCAATGACATAAAAGTTTGATAGCATACTCTGACAATGTGTTCAGTGGAAGCAATCCTTGTATAGTATGTCTTCCAAAAAACTCAGGCTTTTCTCTGTGAACACAATCTGCAATCATTAGTGCCTGTACACCGTGCACAGTTTCAAAAAGTCCACGTTGATTATAGTTAGAGAAAGAGAAATAAAGAGAGATATATGTGTTGTCTCTCTGCTGTCTGGCAGTCTTTCTCTCTCTCATTGAAGTAGTTTCAGCAGCCACCTATTTATCAGGCTGATAGGCATCACAGGGGCTCTCCCCGTGATAGTGCTCCGAAAGTTACGGATCGGTGTGTGTATGATTGGTGGGGAGTAACTCAAAAGGAGAAGGGAGAAATAAAAATGAGCTTAAGAGAGATCTCCCATTGTTCCAGGCAAAGCCAGAAACACTTCAGTAATGCCTTGCCTCGAGATGCTCAAAAAAGTGGCCCCTGTGTGGTTTCCTGATTTTGTTTGAGAAACCAGAACATGTATAGCCTATCTCATATTTTCTGTGTTTGGGATGTTTATAGGCGTGTACCCCCAGAGGGTGCAGGTGAGGTCTGGGCTTTATAAAAAGGTAGCTACAAGGTGCCAGACTGTAAGCAGCATGCATCCAAGAGACACAGCACCGGAAAAGCCAAATACAGTGAGGGGACACGCCAAATGAGAGTGAATCTGGGGTTGGCTTTGACTTTAATTTTCATTGGCGAGTGTGTTACAAACAGAAATCGATGATCCTGCATAGTATACCTCTAAAGTCAGTCACTTGACCCCTGATCATCAGACTGAGCCACTTTTCAAATCTCAGATTTAAAAATGCTGCAGTACAACTAGATTTAAGAAGTATAGTAGCATAAACGTATTACTGGGAGGTTGTTGGTTCAGTCCCCACATCTGCAGGATAAATCTGGGTGGAGAAAGTGAAAAGCAGCACATTCCCTCCTTCACTGTTACCACTGAGGTTCCCTTGAACAAGGCCTTTAACCCTAATCACTCTAGTGGAGCAGTGACTTGCAGCGTCAGACACTGACGAAAAAGCCGCTCTTTAACGTTGGCACTATATGTGGCTGGTCACCGTTATAGTTTAATGGCACTCTGAGGCAACAGGGGGAAATGCGGTGGGACACGAACAAAAGTTAAGGTGAGGAAAGTCCAAGTAGGGTGGGTAGGAGTGGAGGTAGATGGAGCCAACAAACATTGACTTTCACCCAGGAGAGCAGTGTTTGCGTCCTGTAAGATTATAAAGCCAAATCGTGTTCTTTTTTCCTAGACCTTACCACGTGTTTTTGCTGCCTAAACCTAATCTTAGTTATTGAAGGCAAAAAAACATCAACTTGCGATGTTTTACTGACATAGTGCGTTAATTTTAAAGGAGACTATGTAAACGGTAAATCTCCTGTGAAAACATAAGTGTATTTTGGAAGAAGACAATGTATGTAACAAGCATAACATGACACTACGTCCCAGAATGTCAACATCCGACGCACTCAGGCTGCCTTTCACAATGCATCTGGACGTGGATAGTCCATAACCAAACGTCGATGTGTTGCAAAAACAAACAACAAAGAAACAAAGAAAAACATTCCTTTTGAGGTGAGGCCGAAACAAATCTCCCAGGATATGATCATAGTGTTTTCTGGCCTCTACCTACTGCAGCAGTTCACCACTTTTGGTCTGCAGGGCCAGATTTCTAAACTTGTTTTTTATTCCCACTTGGGAGACATACTTGGTACTGCATTGATACAAATGTTTTTTCATGTCTACCAGTATATTGGTCTACTTGCGCCGGCAGTAGCTGGCTTCCCCCAATAATGCTATGGAGGTAAATTGGAGAAAATTACAACACGCATAAACATAAACAGCACACTTAAAAACAAACTGAAACTAGGAGAGCACTCTTGAAAGTGCAGTGTCTATTGGCCACTAAGGCCTGTGATATGCAGCATTCCTGCTGACAAACAGACAAACAAACAGAACCAAATAACCTCCTACAAACAGGCCACAGGTTAAATACCTAGAACCTGCAAGATCACTGAAGGCTGAAAATGACGGACACTGAAGAGGAATTTACAAGTGTGTAGCTTAGACTTGAGAGGTGTAGACGTTGCAGCTTATACCTACTATAGGGATGCAGTGGAACCATATGAGCTCTAAAGCACCTGTACTACAATCCCATTTCATTTGTTAACACCTGTGTTCACCCGTGTACACCAAAGTCAAGTAGTGTCAAACCTATGTTAACACTCAGGTTAGAAACAGGGTCACGGAACTGTTGCGTTGACTCATTCACACTGGCAGCAGATGTAGGTCTATCCTGGGTCAGTGCAGCGGTCTGAAAGGGGTTAGTGTGTATGTGTGTGTGTGTGTGTGTGTGTGTGTGTGAGAGAGAGAGAGAGAGAAAGAGAGAGAGAGAGAGAGACAATGAGAGTGTGTGTTTGTCTGTGTGCCAGTTTGCCTGTGCTTTAATTTTTCTGGCTCTGCAGCAGGAAAGCCAGAGAGTAGGAGGAAAAGAGAAAGACTAAAGGTGACTGGCTGGGATAATGCATGAGAGAGGGAGAGAGTGTGTGTCTGCTTAAGAGGGCAAGTGAAGAGAACGAGGACGACTGAAGAAAGGCGGTGTCTTGCTTTTCCCTTACTTCCAGCACGTTGGTTTATTCATGTAGACATTTTGTGCTTCATTTATTTCCCTGTTGCCTCAGCTTTGTTTATCATACTGAAGGGCTGTTTATGCTTTATATCAAGAGGCAATAAACTTTAACATGTACACACTGAAATGTATATAAGTGTGTACCTCTTTGTTGCTGTCCTTGTTTTAACAGGCACCATAGCCATTTTTTGCTTTAATATTATCATTTCAAAATGCCACATGATGAATTTTAATGATTTTTAATATGTTGCTGTGAAGTCAGTTGGGCAGTAAATTATAAAACCGGGAAGTGCTCTTTGCCGCTACAAACAATTGTGCCAGTTATCTGCTTTATGCTTTCATTTGGTCTAATTTAGGAGTGTGCTGGATCATTGCCCAGTAAAAAAAAAATCAGCTCTGATAGATGATAGATTTTTAGGCTCCGAGTCGGAGAGGGGGGAGAAGAGAAATAATTGCAGTGCTAATCAATAAATAATGTGCAAGCTCTTGAGTTTTACTCAGCGGTAACAGATGTTAAGAGTATAGATGATGTGTTGTACAGGTGCAATGAAAGGGAATAGTTAAAGACAGCACAGGCCACATTTATATCCATTTGTCTAGATGATAAGGGTAATTATCTTCCTTATATATTCAGATCACTTATCTTGTGTCTTTTATCCTTTCAACATAAAGGTGGAAGAATTTTGTATAAATGTTAAACAAGCACAGTGAGAAGACTACAGGCAGCGTGTGAACGAGTGCCTTTAAGTATCATCAAGGCTTGTTGTAAAGTAGCTCTTTTTTTTGCTAGAAATGTGTGAATCCAATTCTAGGTCTAATTAAAAGAGAAGTGCCTCTATCTACTTCCTCCTCCTTCTCTCTCATTCCCTCGCTCTTCATCTGTGAGGAGGAAGGGGCAAGATGACTGTCCTGGTATCTCCCAGCTTGGTATGAATAATTGAGTCTAGAATAGTCCTTATATGTTTAATTCGGATTAAATATTGAGGAGGAACCACCAACCCACAATGTTCCCCCGCCTCCCTGACAAGAGAAACTAAGAACGAGTAGGAGGAGGATGAGGAGAGAGAGAACGAGTGACTTAAATGGACCATGAGAGGGAGAGGGAAGGAGGGAGCGTGTGAGGGACAGCTGGAGGGAGAGAGGGGGAGGAAATGAGACAAAAAGTAAGAGAAAGGAAACAAATGTGGAGAGCAAATGTGAAAATGAGGTACAATAAAGAGTTTGAGCCACACAAAGAGAAATGTGCCAGAAGGGAGACAATTCCTTGGGTGGTTATCAACAGGCCAGTTTATCAATTTAGAATTTCATGAATAGATAAACTTATTTCTCTCCCTCCTCTGTTGGTTTATGGTTGATCCCAGAAAGTAATAAATACACATCTAAATATTTTATGCTTAAAATCCCATGGATGAAACCATTAAAAAAAAGCTTAGTCAGGTCTGAAATGCTGCTATTGTTAATGTATGGAGTGCAGAAGAAGCTTTGGAAACCGCCATGGATTGTACGTGTGTGTGTGTGTGGTGTGTCATGTGGTACAGTATATACATGTGGCAGCATCGGCAGGGTCTTTGCCTGTTAAATGAAGATGAATGTTTTCCAATCAGCTTGGCTCACTGCAGCGTGAAGAGCAGTTTTCTGATCCTCTAAGCATGTAGCTTAGCGTCTCTGAAGATGCGGGAATCCCTCCGACAGATCCCAGTCACACTGAGAAAGATTGCACCCGCTCTTCCTTTCTCATCTCTTACACCCGTCTTGAATTTGTCAACACTAAATCTCCCTCCTTCTGTCTTCCTTTGATTTACACATGCTTCCTCTCCCCTGCTGTGTCACGTCTATCCCGATCTCTGCCTCCACTGTTCTCCTTGTCGTTCCCACTCTACTTCTCTCTCCTCTTTTCGTGTCAACAGAGAGATGAAGTGTGACAGACACGAGTCAGTGGCCTGTCCGTTGCATGTTGACCCCTGAGGTAATGATTGTCAGTATAGAGACACAGGGATGTCCAAAATACATTCAGCATTTAAAGATAGCTTAAGATACAGTGATAACCAAGCATATTGAAAATGTAATGTACAACAGATGGCTGAGTTTATGGACATGAGTAAAACCAAAAAATAAAGCTGTGTCGACCCTTTCGATAAACTTGTTTGCTCACAGTAAATACTCGAGAGCACCTTTGCTTGTACATGCGGACGAAAATAGATGAGGGAGAAGCGGTCTGTTTACCTTTGGACACACTTATTGATGACTCTCTGTGTGATCGTTGAGATTAAATTAGCAACCTTGCATTGTCATAGAGGTTCTGTTGCTTAGTGTCTGAATTGTAGAGCCTTGATGATAACAGGTAGCACATTTCCCCAGGGTCACCTTGGAGGGGTGTTTGGAGGGAGGGAAGAGGAAGGAAGAAGTAGGGAGGAAGCAGGCCAAGATGAGAGGGGGAGGGAGAGTAGCATGCCAGTGGGAGGCTGTTGTGAGATTAGTGGTTGCAGGTTGGGGGGGGCAGAAAGATGATGTGTGGAGGAAAGAGAGTGGAGGTAGGGATGGAAAGGCCTGGAGGAAAAAGGAGAATAGAAACAATGGTGAACGTCTTCTATAATCATCATCTCTCCTCTATCACAGAGTCATCCATCTTTAGTCCTAGGGCAGCCAAGAATCATACGTGTGTGTGTGTGTGTGTGTGTGTGTGTGTGTGTGTGTGTGTGTGTGTGTGTGTAAAAGGCAATGCATGTGTGTAAGGGAACTCTCCGTTCTGCTAAAATGATAACTACAGGGTATAGTATAATGAACAAGTGGCCAGAACAGGACTCTGATTTGATCTGTACTGATTGGGTGAAATTAGGCTCACACATGAGCACGCCCTTAAAAATGATAGAGTGGTTATTTCTAAAACCGCTCTTGTTGGAAAATCACAGCTTTGCATACAAAAAGTTAACCTTTTAGAGTTATTATGTAAGGGCACACACAAGACAAATTGCTTTTCTAAAGGTTCTGTGTGCAACATTCAGAGCATCCATCTATCAGCAAACAATTATTTGGTATGTAAAGATATAGTGGAGTAATGTAGTGGAGCAGAGAATGAAGTCGTGCTTCCTCTGTGTGTGCTTTAATCAGGGTTTCTCTGTTTATTGCTGTGGAAGATGGTCTGTCCATGCGTTAGTGCATGTGAGTCTCTATGTGCGTATCCCACTCAGTGTTGTAGTCAAGACCACCTAAAGGCCACCCAAGTCAAGACCAAGACCAAGGTAGGGCGAGACAGAGTCAAGACCAAGACCAGGACATGGATAGACCAAGTCAAGACCAAATCAGGGTCAGACCGAGTCAAGACCAAAACAAAGGCATGGCGAGAGAGAGTCAAGATCCAGACCAAGGCAGCGCGAGACCGTGTCAAGACCGAGACCAAAGCAGGGCGAGACAGAGTCAAGATCAAGACCAAGGCATGGCGAGAGTGAGTCAAGACCAAGACCAAAGCAGGGTAAGACTGGGTCAAGATCTAGACCATGGCAGGGCAAGCCCAAGTCCAGACCAAGACTAAGGTAGGGCAAGCCCGAATCAAGACCCAGACCAAGACAGAACGAGACCATGTCAAGATCAAGACTACGGCAGGGTGACCACCAGTCAAGACCAAGACCAAGGTTGGGCAAGCCAAGTCAAGACTAAGACCAAGACCAAGGCAGGACAAGCTCAAGTCAATACCAAGACCAAAGCAGGGCGAGACAGAGTCGAGACTAAGACCAAGGCAGGGCAAGACTGAGTCAAGACCAAGACCAGTCCACTGCGAGTCCCTCACTGCAGGACACACTTACAATAAAATGTGGAACATGAAAACCATCCACTCCTCAAATTGATTTGAAAGATCCTCAGTCCCACTGAGTCCATCCCACCCGCAGAAAACCAGTGAAGATTCCTCTTTAATAACCTCTTTTAATGTCATAAAACTGTATGTGTGTATGTATGTATAAGTGTACCATGAGAAATGTCTTGATAAAATAATCAAAAGACTTTGCAGAGGTGAATTTCATGTATCGGAATTCTCCTTTGTTTTCTATAAGCAAACAAATACAAACAAACACCAAAGAGCTGAAATCAACTTTCTCATCTTTAATAAACACTCCTTTTTTTGCATAGGCAATTTAGTTTTATCCCCTTTATCTTGACAGGTCTTGAAATAAAATCCCTGTCCTTCTTTTTCAAAGACCAAGATAAGACTGAGTAAAAATGCAGCCAAGTCTGAGACGAGACCAGGACCTTCCAAAAGTGGTTTTGAGGCTAGTCTCAAGTACTACAACACTAATCCCACTGGCTAGCTAAGTGCCGCCACTCTGCACTGCTCTCAAACAGCAGTGCCTGAGCCATCTCCGTGTTGAAAGCACATACACACACTTGGTTAGATCACAGTATTGCATGTGTGTTGGGCAGATGGCTCCCTAAATGTGTTGTTAACATCTATTAGAGTGAAGGCAAAAATGCATTCTAGCAAATAATAATCTTGCCACTGGCTGCACCATTCAAACAACCGCACACAAAATACACACTACAACTTAACTCAGAGGAGCACATGAACACAAGGCACACTGCAGCAACGACTCATTGTTGTCCTCATTCATGAAGTCCTCAATCGATACCTTCACATCCCATTGCACTCCTATTTCACCTCTAGAAAGACCTTTTGATTACACAGGCTGATAGTGACCGCCACACACACACACACTTCGGTGCTCTCCTTATTAGTGATTGCATTTGCAATGCATGACCTAGGTCTAAGACATTACATGATGTCACACTTCTCATTTCTTACTCAGGAAAGAGCCAACACGTCGTCAGTATACATGTGCAAATGATGAATGAGCCAACATGATAGATGCTGTAAATCATCAGTGTGAATTACTTTTCTACATTGAGATTGTGTGGAAAAAAGAGAGGAAGATTAAGGGAGAAAAAGGAGGGTTAGCCCACAATATTGCAGCATTGCCCAAGGGAAAGCAGCAGCAGCAGCAGCAGCAGCAGCAAAGCCTGCAGATTCCCAGAGCTCCACGAAATGAAGCCATTTAGAGGGGGGAGATGGGAAGGGAGATGGGCTGCAGGGAGGTGGGAGGAGATGGATGGGTGTATGGAAGGATTAGAGGAATAGCTCGTCAGGCATTCAGAACACGCATTCTCCCGTACGCGACTCCCACAAGGTGCCCTTCATGCATGCACACATGCGAGCACATATGCCCACACGTTAACACTGTTATGTGTACACGCGCTTGCTATATTTGACCGAAAAAAATCCAGAAAAGCTGCCCCATTTCTCAGATTTCCCTCACGGCTGACTTTGGCTTTCATCAATCGTGTCATTAGTTCATCTCATGCAGGATATAAAAAATGCAGCTTAAAGACATGTCAGTCTACACAGACGAAGACCTAAACTGGCCTTAGAGTAAAATTATTTCCTCAAAATGTGATCCACAAAAATGTTTGACATAGCAAAAATAATAATCTTTGGTAATGGGGAGCATTATTAGCTCATGTCATTTGATCACTGTCTTTGATATGTTTTTACTCTCATTCCCCTCGGTTGCCTTCTCTGTGAATTCCTTCATTTCCGCCCCACAGTGACCAAGCTGTGTGTGAGAGTTTTGTGGTGTTCTCTGCACAAGAGACAAGAGGGGATGGAAGAGAGCCTGGAGAGGAGATACAGTACATTACATCAGAGCAATACTTCTTCTCCTCTCCTCTCCTCCTGCACCTCAGCGGTTTTACTGAAGCTGTTTAATCCAGCAAATAAGAGCACTCTCTCTCTCAGGATGTGACTGAATTTTTTATGCTATACACTTAGATGCATTCAAGCAAACAACAAAAGAAGTGATGGAGTTAATGTACTTTTTCTCACTCGTTGTCTCTGTGTATGTCTCTCTCTGTCATTGTGTCTCAGATAACAGTTTTCCGGATGGGTTCAGAGGGTCATCAGGACATTGACCTTGCCATCCTCACTGCATTACTCAAAGGTGGGTGTGTGTGCATTTGTGTGTGTGTGTGTGTGTGTGTGTGTGTGTGTGTGTGTGTGTGTGCTCGGGCATGGATGTACAGTAAGTGGCTTCCACTTCACTGTCGCCCTCAAGGGACGTTGTTATTTGGAAGTTTCTGTACATAAAAGAAGGATGATATCGTTTCAGAAAGCATTCCTCTCACTGTCCCAGTTTAGGTGTTTATATGAAGCACATAAGTATGTTTTTACTTTTGCAGTTCATAGCTCAGGAATAAAACATAGACATGTGTGCCTATTTTTTTTTTCACTCTTAAAGCTCCATTAGGCGATTTTTGATCACTGCGAGGCAGGAAGACTCCAAAGCAAACTTGCAGCATTAAATCTTGTTACTATATTCTCTTATCAAACAATTGCTTTCTTGCAGTGCCTTTGGCATGGAGTCCTCTTATCACTGCCTGCCTAATATAAACCCAGTATTGACTGGCTTGGTCCACTACCTCTTGGCTCTTTTTGCCTCACTAAATATTTGACTTTTTCCAGCACGTTTAGCACTCACTGAAAAAACATGTTGCTTTCCACTTCAGTTTTTGGTCGGATTAAACAAGATATAAAGATTTTGCGGGCTTTAGCTACATAATTATTGTGTGATCATCTTCTCATCTAACTCTTAGCAGGAAAACATATAAGTGTATGCCATAAAATATTGAAGCATTCCTTTTAATTTTAAGGAGGCTGTGGCTGCTGCTTGAAGCCATTTCAGACGAGCTTGCAATTAGCTCACGTTTCCTACTTTATATGCTAATACATCCCCCATATCACAACAACACCTGCAGAATAATCAATTAACGCGAACACAGCTGCTCATTAACTGTGTGGCCAGAGATAAGTATGAATTATGATAAGTATTGTGTCTTTTCGTTTTTGGTTTTGAAGGATATATATTTCAATTTACATTTGCATTTATCTATCAAATTAATACCCTTTGAGGTCAGTAATCACTTTTTAAAGGGACACATGGCCTAACTATATGCTATTGTGCCATATCAGCTTCTCATTTCTAGGAACTACACTAATGCTCACAGTGTGTCCAGCATCCTGAAATTCGAGTTTATTTTCTTTACAAGCATCATAAAGGTAATTTAGGGGCATTTCAATAGGTGCAGACAAACAAGTAGTGGTTTGAAGGCTCATATCTATCTTATTGCCCCTCCCACATATCACACTGCAACACACAGAATAACCAATCAGCATGACACAGATCTAAAGCATGACACAGTAAGACATAGACAGAGACATACAATTAGCAGAGCCCTTATGCTGTAAGTAAATGTTATGCATTTACAAGTAAGGGCAATGAATCAGACCAAATTAAGATACAAAATTGAAAATTCCTCAAGTGCAAACTCAGCAATTAAACTCAACCACCTCATACTCTACCCTATTTCCCACTTCAGTGTTCCCATACCACCCTCTCTACACACACACACACACGTACACACACACACACACACACACACACACACACACACACACACACAGGATTCATGGATCCATACTTTCGATTAGTTGTTCAGTAGCTTATATTGATCATGGTTGCGCTTGCCTCTTCAAGGAATACAACGCTGCCCACTGGAGGTTGCACGCATGCTCTCTCTCAAACACACACCTATACATGCAGACACATCGAGGTACACACTAGTGATGTGTACATGATTGACTACCTCACAAAGTGTTCCTCAGAGGAACGTTTCATTCTACAGAGACCAAACAAGTGAGTTTGGAGAGGGAGAGAGTGAAAGAGAAACGCGTTTTACATAATTTATGTGTAGCAGTCAAGATGCATGATTGCTGCGGCACATGCATCACTCTCTAATCTTTGTCTTCATCTCCTCTTGCTCTCTTGCCCTATTACTTTCTTTCTATGTACACATGTCTCGCTCATGTATTCTGTCGACTCCATCCGTCGCTCCATCTGTCATTCCTGCTCACTTTTTTATCCAGTTTCTATTCATCTCATTTCTCGTTGTGATAGGAGTGACATGTGGCGGAATGAGCGAAGGGAGGAATTGAAATCGAAGACAGAGAAAAGAAAATAGGACAAAGGAAATGAAAAGGAGGCGATCATAGAAGTGAAAGGATGAGAGGGGAACACTGAGAAACGGGGCAAAAAATGCTTTATGGTAAACAGCATGAGGGTCATTTTACATGCAAGTCTCATTCTGCAGCTGACTGAATGAGACGCGTTAAGGCTTTTAGTGTAAAATAAAATCAGTCACATCCTGCCCGAGAGCTTTTTAAAACACTGGATTAGACTCTTTTGCTGAAGAACTAAGCTACTGCCTGAAGCTCAACAAGGCACGGCACAGTCAGGAGTACACAGTGAGGGGAGAACAGAAGCAAGAGCAAGAAAAAAAGAATAAAAGGAGTCAGTGTGTGAGCCTGTGTGTGTGAGAAAGAGAGAGATTTAAGTGGGAACAGGAAGCAAACTGCAGCTAAAGACACATGGTGTAACAGGGGGGAGTTTAGAGTAATTGATGGTCTGCTGTCTGAAGCAGTCAATATCCTGAAGATTGGGTCCATAAAGTCAGTTGGCTGCAGCTCAACCTCCCTGCAGGCAGACAGAGCGAAACCACAGGACTTTGATAAAGCAAGGCCACCCTGCCTTTTAACATACACATATCTCCACTAAAGCTCTTATTAGCAGGCTCTGCATCTTATTAGCGGGGCTGTGTCTGAACTCACACCATTAAGCTCCAGTAAGGCCGCACAGGCCTTTAAGACGGTGTAAAGTGATGATACTTCTGTGCTTATTAAAAATTACACAGTCTTGTCTACACACACGGGATTACTATTATACTTTATATTGCAGTGGAATTCTCTAAAGGCTGCGATGAATTGTTGTGTTATCTTTCTCATTTCACTTAACTCCTCCCAGTGTGCAGGTGAATTATTAATGCGAACAGCAGACTGCGGTTTTGTGTTAGATCTCACTGGTCAGTGTTTTAAGAGTGCCTTTTAAACAGTGAACAGCTACAAATACTATATTGCAGCAATATTCAATAGCATTTTTACAGTGAAGCTATTTTACATTGGATTATACAGAGAGGTTTGGTGTAATATTTATATTACTCTCTGTACCTTTTACTTTTCTGTCCATTGGATGAAGTGTTTAAAGAGTATCTATACACACTTTTTAGGTTCATAGTTGAATTTTGTATTTTCATATTTACATGCTTTTATTTTCAAAAAACACTTTTTTCCTCATACTGTCTGTTCTAAAACACCTGTCTCTCTGTCTGAGATGTTCTGTTTTAGTGCACATTTCTTTAAGTCCCCCTCCAAAAAAGCCAGGTCAGCTCTGATTGGTCAGTGTCTCCAGGTCTTGTATATCTCCCTGTCTCTGCACCCTCACTGCAGCAGGGAGAATGACTGTAACAGAGAACAGTGGCACTTTTTACTGTGAATCTCCAATAAGAGCTTCTGAACACAACTGGATGTGTTCCAGCAGGAATATGATCCAAAATTAGAGAGAAATTAACAACGTCAGCAACCACAATTACATGTTTCATTGACTTTAGAGACAGCAGATGACTTTATAGAAAAATCTGGCTCACTATGACATTATACTGTAGTCAGAATAGAAAAAAATGTTGGAAACCAAGTGTTCAGAGCGGTCTGAAGCCTGAGGTTTTTACTCACAGGAATTATTTCTCTATACATTTACCTACAAGCCACGCATCCAAAATATCACTTTATACAACTATTCTGTTTCAAGGTCTTTTAAAATGGATTTAAAAGCATTAGAAAAAACAGATCATAGAGTTTTAAAACAGTCTGAAGGTACGGAATACCTGTAAGTCTTTTTTTCACTCTGTATGAACTCTTACAAACAAATAAAAGTCCTGTGACCTAAAGAATACTGCCCAGCACTCTTCTGTAAAATATAAAGATAAAATAAGAGAGAGTGTATATAAACAAATACAAGTGTGTGCACCTGCGGGTTTCCAGAGCAGGGAGTAACGCTCACAGTGGTGAGTCAGTGCTTCACGGTTTGTGATGAATCTGAGGGAAGCCTCGTAAACTGGATCAATCAATGCCTGAGAAGAGGCATCCATGTATAAAAGATCCCAGGTTACAAGTAAAATTTTAAGGGAAGATACCAAACAAATAAAGCAGCCCTCCTTGCATTCTGAGTATCTCTGCAGATTTACAACCACCAATCTGTCCTTTAGCGAACAGCAATGACACGCAGCAAAGCTATCAGAGTGATGAGAGAATTGAAGATGAGAGAAGAAGATGAAGGCCTTCTTTCAACGATGCCATACAAGATTTTTGTTTCGGTATTTGTCAGTGTGCCCTTGAATCTTGTTTTGCTCTGCCTCTAGTTCATCCAGTATTACATTAAGCAAATCAGATCTGTCCTTTTTTAGTTTTAATATTCTTTTCTTTCTCTGTGTGTATGTACTGTACTGATTTTCATCTTATATTCAGTACATCATATCGATGTTACTGGAGGACCGGAGCAGAGTAAATGATGTTCACGGACACAGCAAATCAAAGAAACACAGTTGTATTCCACATTTTGTGCAGAGGTGAGATGGAGCGTTAAATTAAGTGATACATCAAATACCCAGCTGTCATTGTCTGATAAGAAGACATCTTCTTCTCTGCAGACACACACAGAAAAGGCAGTAAAGTGAAGCAAAAATTCCACCAAGCCTGAAGTTACATGAACCCCCTGCAGCTCACAAAAGAAGCCCTCAACCCCAGCACTCCAATAAAGGAGCTATCTGTCATGAGTGGACAGCAGCGGGTCCGTAGCTCTGCAGTGCAACACATATCTGGTTCAACCTAGCGAATTAGAGAACTAGAGTTGCGAATTAATAACTTTTTTGAGTTGAAATAATGCTGCACAATTGAAGAAGCTGCAACCATACCACATATATACAATGTTATCAATACCTATACTGAACAAACATTTTTAAAATTCATCTATAAATCTTTGATGCAGATACTTCCACCCCATATTTCATACATTCATTACATAGTCTTCACATTTATTAATTAAAACTTTACATTTACTCCATTGCATGTTTATTATCCTGCATTTGAACTTAAAGCTATTAAACACTGTATTTTAACTGGTTTGCTTATTGATTGTATGTTTTATTTTAACTTATTTTAGGTTGTTTGTCTTTGTTGATGTTGGGAATCATTGAAAATGAAGGTCTCCCTCAGTTGATTGAGTTTTAAATGAAGCTGCAGAGCTTTTCAGCTGCAGAGACTCTCATCCATGCATTCATCACTTCCAGACTAGACCACTGCAACAGTCTCCTCTACGGTTTGTCAGCCAAAACACTCAAGTAACTTCAGTATATCAAGAACTCAGCTGCTCACCCCCATCCTTCATAACCTCCACTGGCTCCCCATCCCACAGCATATCCACTTTCAAACTCATCATCACTTACAAAGCTCTCCACAACCTTGCTCCCCCCTACGTGTTGGGGCTTCTCCACCAGCACACTCCCTCCCACACTCTTAGGTCTGCTGATGCCAACCTCCTTAAATTAAGTTTTCAGCAACAAAAGTTTGAGCATTCAGCAAGGGAAAATGATAATACAAGCATATAAAGAGAATAGGAAATAAGCAGTAAAGACATATCAAAATTAAAACAGCGAAGTTCAACTAATGAACTGTTGTGTTGTTCTAAACTTGGACATTTTACTACGTATGAGTGTTTAAGAAACCTTGTTTTCCAGAAGTATGACATAGTCTCTCAACTCCCTTTCTATTCTCTTTCAGGTGCCAACGCTTCAGCTCCTGACCAGCTGAGTTTGGCTCTGGCTTGGAACAGAGTGGACATCGCCCGCAGTCAAATCTTCATCTACGGACAGCAGTGGCCTGTAAGAAAGAACCTTCAACAGTAAATAAGAGGATATGCACACTGCAGCACGATGTTGTTTGTATTCATAGGACTTGTTTATTCCAGCTGCATTCTCACATTAACATTATGGTTGTGCACTGCCTAAAACGATTTTTGGCATTGTACTTCATTCTTGAATTACCTGACATTTGTTCACAGAAGTTATCCTCAACAGCTGACCATATAAATAACAATTGATACTGCATACAAAAAGTGCAGCTCAGAATGATTTCCATTTACACAATATAACTTCAAAAGTGATGAGAAAGAGAAAGATGATAAGGAAAGAATACTTTTCAGCTTCTAAAGGCAATTTGGATGCAGAACGCAGCTCAGGATCAGTCGTGGGTGAAAGACTGCTGTGGTTATCTGTGACCATAATTGAGAAGTATGCAGCCCTTGCAGTTTTCAAGTCATATAAAGTTGTCTTAAAATGTTCAAACATTTTATTAGACCTCTGCACAGCGACAGTTATGACAAATAAATCATAAGAGTGAATATATATGAGTATTAAAATATACGCTAACCATTTAAGTGTGGCTCCACTCACATGATGTGAAATCCTATCATAATAATCCTGTCATTGTTTGAGTAAATGATGATGCCATATCTGTATTTATTTCCATGCAGTGCTCCTGTGTAGTGTGTGCTTTGTGCTTTGTCAGCCACGTCTCCTAGAAATTACATTTGTATAGTACTAAATTGTTTTCATTATTACATTGTGGTGACATCGTAATTGCTGCCTGTTTTATGTTCAGAGACGTTTTTTGAGTTAATGAAACACTACAGTTAAGTATGGCGCTGTAATCGCAGGGAGGTGGGCAGGGTGGATGGCGGACATATAAATTGCTGGAATGTGACGCCTGAATACTGGATTTGTGCTCATACTTCTGTACGTGGTTATTTTTAGGCAACAAAAGCAATGGTAAGGGTAGGAAAAGATTGTGATGTCAGTTAAATGTTAATATAAAAAGTAATAATAAAAAATAAAAAAAAAGCTGTAGTCACTATGAGGTACATTAAATAGCAACGCTTCCTCATGATGTTAATAGAAAACACAATTCCCTCACCACTACGTTTCCCTCAAACATATTTGCTGTTTCAAATTGGTTGTATATAAAAATAATTTCAGGGCTGGCTGTGTGTGTGGTGTCACGTATTCTTCATCCCATGTGCCTTAGGTCGGTTCCCTGGAGCAAGCAATGCTGGATGCCTTAGTTCTGGACAGAGTGGACTTTGTCAAGCTGCTGATTGAAAATGGAGTCAGTATGCACCGTTTCCTCACGCTTTCCAGGCTGGAGGAGCTCTACAACACGGTAATAACAAGTGCACATTAATTCATTGTAAATACAGAATGTGATCATGGATCTTTTTACAACACACCAGGAAACAGACTCCTTTGTGATTGTTGCGACTATGAGTTTTAAAGTAAACTGAAAGGTTACTTGAACACACACACATAAAATTATGATGCTGGTGGTGAACAATGTAGCAGGCAGGGGCAGTTTTGTGCTGAGGACCTGTAGACACTGTCAGTGATGGTAACAATATCCGGTAACACTTTACTTGAAGGTATCTACATAAGAGTGACATGACACTGTCATGAACTTGTCATAAACATTATGTACATGTCATAAACGTTTATGGCTGCTGTCATTGTCATTCGGCTTTTGTAATGACAAGTTGACATTGTTTGGGTTGTCTTGATTATGACAACTTGACATTAATTAACGTGACATTACCAGAAGTTGTCTTTGTCATGACAACTTGACATTACATTTGTTTGGGATGTCCTTATTATGACAACTTGACATCAATCAGGATGGCATTACCAGAAGTTGTCTTTGTCATGACAACTTGACATTACATTTGTTTGGGATGTCCTTATTATGACAACTTGACATTAATTAAAGTGACATTACCAGAAGATGTCTTTGTCATAACAATAATAATCATTATGTCAACTTGTCATAAACACAAAAAAAGGTGCATTTCTTGTAAATGTCAAGTTGTTATGACAAAGACATCTTCTGGTAATGTCATCCTGGTTAATGTCAAATTATCATAATAAGGACATCCCAAACAAATTTAATGTCAACTTGTCATGACAAAGACAACTTCTGGTAATGTCACTTTGATTAATGTCAAGTTGTCATAATCAAGACA
This sequence comes from Epinephelus moara, assembly GCF_006386435.1. Lineage (NCBI taxonomy): Eukaryota > Metazoa > Chordata > Actinopteri > Perciformes > Serranidae > Epinephelus > Epinephelus moara. The sequence continues at coordinate 16,894,291 of NC_065513.1, forward strand.
ACCCAAACAATGTCAACTTGTCATTACAAAAACCAAATGACACTTAATGACAGCAGTCATAAACATTTATGACATGTACATAATGTTCATGACAGGTTCATGACTGTGTCATGTCATAATTTTGACAGTGTCATGTCACTCTTATGTAGATACCTTCAAGTAAAGTGTTACCCAATATCCTCATGTGTTTGTTTGTTTGTTTTTCAGAGACATGGACCGTCCAACACGCTGTACCACCTCGTCAGAGACGTCAAAAAGGTATGACCATCACCGCCGTCCCTTCAGCTCTGTGGCTGTCCAGGCACACTGTATGGGAATGTTGGCTTGAATGTGTATATTAAAGAAGACACATTTGACTACATAGAGTTTCAGTTGCTTTTTTTGGCCTTGTGTGTTGTTTACTCTATTTGCATCAGTTAGTGTGTCCACATTTTGGTAGCCCTAGTTGCTGTTACTGCAAATAGAGGCCGGCTTTTCTCTTTCAGCTGGAGTTGCGGGCTGCAGTGGCTGTGTAGAGCTATGCACGACTCATCCCTCTCATCACTTTTCAGCAATTTACTCTGTTCTTTCTCTAAGGCACACACCACCATGGTAAACAAACACTACATGTATTAAACACCGCTCTATCCACAGAACTTGAGTTTGAGCAAACTGAGGCCGCAGTGGAACCGCTGTGAGGCTGAGAAAGAAGAACTCAGTAGACACTCACAGTTTATCAATTTTTGCTCTGTTTTCATTTGTATTCTTTACAACACTATTGTGTTTTCCTTTTGATATGCAGTATCATCTGACTCTTTGAATACTGATATTGCACATTCCCCTACATAAATTAGATGTTATTTTGTATCAGGACTGTGTTATATACATGTTTAAGATGATGGTGGAATCCTCTCTCTCTTTGCGCATATCTCCTATAACACCTTAATAATTACTACAATAAAAGACAACAACCTAGAATTTTACATTCAGCACATGTCTGCACGCCAATTAGTTGTGAGCCCACTGTTGAGACATGATTGAGAGGTCAGCAACACCACCATTAGCATCGAGAGGTGTTCATTAATTAAAGTGTTACTGATTACAGTAAAGCCGCATACTCCTCTGGGAGTGGCTGAACAGGCTCAGTGTTGTAATCACTCCTGCTTTGCCTCCTCTTTGTCTTTAAACACAACTCTAATCTGAAGTTGGTGCAGAGAGAATATGCAATTTATATTCCACAACACCTTGCCACGCTACTTCACACACATGCAAAACACACACCGTAGTGCATGGCAAAACATTCCCATCTTCTTTTTTGCGGAGCTGTGTGTAATTGCCATAGTGTAGCTGAGTGTTTGTGTGCCGTTGTATCATAGTATGATGCTAATTAGATTTAACTGCCATCCCTCGGGTTGAGTCACCATGTCATCGCTGTTTTCTTTCTCTCTCATTCTTCTCTGTGGATTGTTTGGTCGTACTGTTGGCAGGTATTATTTTGATTCAGATGCAGATGCTGTGCTAATAACAGCTGTAAGGTGCTGATGCAGGTCGCTCTCAGGTTTAATCTAGTTCATTGGTTAGATTGTGTGAAAGCTGAGTCGGAAAACAGAGAGTTACAGAGATTGGCTTGTGGACTACAGCTGCCAAAGCAGAAATTGGTTTCCCTACAGAGTAAACGAAAGATGCTGTTTTGTGGCCACAGGCTGGTGGCAACACACCTTGTGTCTCAGACATCAGGAATGGTTAGGAGAAAATCCAAATGTAATGGGTGCTTTTACTTCTTAGCTTTCTGTGCAAATGAAAGCAGAAATGGGCCAGAATGATGGTTGACTTGTACTGTAGGTCATCAGCTCACTATTCAAACTGCAGGACATGAGAACACTGAGTGTCTGGAGAAAGACTGTTGAACTCAACACCCAAACAAACAAACGAAGAAAGGAAGAAAGGCCTGGAACACATTGATCAAATTAACGTTTCAATACCACCATCTTCATCAGAGTCAAAAGGGGTCAGCGCCAGAGTCTCTTTGACTCTGATGAAGACACAGTGGTGTTGAAACGTGAGTCTGTTTGCACTATTAAAAGGCCGTAAATTGATCGGTGTGTTCCAGTCCTCTCTTCTCCCCTGGGAAGTCTATGTCCCTAAGCTGAGAGGCAGCTGATTTGGCCACATGCTGTTGGATGATGAATGGGGAACACTGTTTCAAGTATGCATTTCCTTCAGTGCTCCTTCAGAAGCTCTGTGATATCTGCAATGTCATTTAGGTTTCATTACTATCATGGTGTAAAACCCGTTCCTCGAGGGTACGGATGTGGAAGAAGGAAAGTAGCTGGCATATGGTAGTGATGCTCGGTTCAACACACTTGATTTGTTTCCCATTTACTGAGCGAGGGCTGTGTATACACATCTGATTTTTTTCAGAGCGCACAGGAAGGACAGGTAGTGGACCATGAGGAGATATCTGCTGAATTTGACAAAAGTGTGTTGGATTAGAATCACTGACAGCACCTTTAATGTATGCTGCATTATACATACACCTATACATGCCACCCTAAACCAAAGTAACTGGTTGCCCAACTGTTTAACAAGTTGCCGTTATGGCTATAGTGTAGAGACATTTTCAGGACAGCAACTTCCCCATTAGTAAGTCAACCAGGACTCAAAGTTCACCAACTACACTACAGAATTAAAAACCGCAGTGCTCAATAAGCTTTCACACAAGGTGTAAACAAACAGTTATTAGCTTGAGCTTCACCACCACAGGGAATTAAAAAGTACTCGGCTGACCGCAGACTGGTGCTTTTGAACTATATATATATATCAGTAAGATGAGGAGGTGAAGCTTTGTGTGATCTCTTTGAACCACGGCCGTATGAGAAGACAAGCAGTATCTGTAGCTCTCTTTACTTCAAAGTGTATCAGATGACCTACAGGGGCTTGCCGGGCTTGCCGGGCTTTACCACCACTGAAACTGAATCCTTGCATGTGAGGACAGGATAGGGATGAGCAGGACAGAGGGGATTTCTGGGATCTCACATCTGATTGGAGCGGATTGGAAATCGAGGAATACAGATATGTACGGTAATTGGTGTACCTCAAAGGAACAGTGGGGGTAAAGATAATGACTGCAGGATGTGGGGTTGATGTTGAGGGCACGAGGAGGAGGAGCGGGTGTTGACATAGTTATAGTCCTCACGTGAAAGGACTCCTGTTCCAATAATGATTCTAGCCTCCAGCTTTAATAGCTGTCTGTCTGTCTTTCCATGCTGTTGCCCCTCTCTTCCAGGCTAATGAGACATTACCACTTTCTCTTTCTTTTCCTCTCTTAAAGACTGCATTGAACCTCACTGAGAAGATCTCATTATTTCCATAAATGCAAATTATGGCAAATCATTCAATTTTTTACATCCTTTGTAATTGTCCTCAGACTTCATATTCTCTCTGTGAATCATATTGCACCTGAGTTTTCATTCTCTTCTCATTTCCTACTCCTTGGTAAGAGAAGTTACAGCTCTGGGCTTTAAAGATTCATAGAGAGCTTTCCAGGAGTAATACCACACCTGGAACTGTAAACAGTTTTTGGTTCAACCAATAACAAGATCGGAGGAATAGCTCCAGATTTCTAGAGACAAACTGACACCCACATAGTTTTAAAGAATTTACAATACAAAAAGTAACCTGAACCATAGTCTGGTTGAGATACAATTTATTAAAGAGGCTGGAAGAGAGATCTTGCCTGAGAGTTTCTGTGTATCTTATTTCCCCTGCTCTTGCTCACTGACATTGTGTGTTCTTTCCAAGCGAGAATATCCAGGGTTCAGTTGGATCTACTTCAAGGTGAATCAGATAATCACGTTTCCTTTCATAGCCAAAAACACTTTGATATGGATTTTGTGAAGTGAGTGTGTATGTCTGTGTGATTTGTTTTGTACTCTTGTTTCCCTCTTGTTTACCCTCCTTTATTAATCAGGTGGCGTGGGTTGTTGCCTGTTAACACTGTCTGGTTTTTTAGGGAAACCTGCCCCCGGACTACCGCATCAGCCTCATCGACATTGGACTGGTCATTGAATACCTCATGGGCGGGGCATATCGGTGTAACTACACCAGGAAGAGATTCAGAACTCTGTACCACAACCTCTTTGGACCTAAGAGGGTGAGTAAATGATTCTCATCCCACCATTTAATGCATTTCAACACTAATGTCTGAGAATTTTCAATGTCATTAATCATAGGACCAGTATAAGTGAAATGAGCCTCATGATCAAATTAGTCCTGACAAGATTAATCATATGGGCAAATTATGCTTTATAATAAAATGCTAATCAGGGAACTATACTCAAGGGCACTTCACCTTGCTGATGCAAGTAGTAAATTAGCATGTACACGATAGTTGTGACATGACTGAATGAGCAAGAAATACACGAGACCTTAGTGTGATACTTGATGTTCGGAGCAGAAATTAGTTAACCACATACTGTAATGGGTGTTGTTTTTATACTGCAAGTTGATTGTGGTCTTTTCTTTGCTTAGATGATTGGGTTTTATAAATATCAGGAAACTGTTTGAAAAGGCAAGAAATAGTTTCTCTCAGAATGAATGGGAATCAGCATACTATTATTTTGCTTAGCTTATCGATGAGCCCCAACCACTAGCTTTGAAATGTTTGTCTTCAATTGGTAGCTAATGTAGCAAGTTGTAATATTAAAGCTGGGGAAGGCAGAGATCTGAAAATGGCAAAGACTCCTTCCTCTCCTTCCTCTGTCTCTGAATGACTTGCAGCAAGGGCCTGCAAACTGGAATTGAGCCCGGGCCGCTGCAGCGAGGACAGTGCCTCTGTACATGGGGAGCCTTCTCTAACCACTAATCCACCGACGCCCCTATTTAATTGTAGACTAGCCTTCCCCTGACCACAAATGACAAGAATTATTTAGCTCGCCACCCCACGGACCCTCTACCTTGCTCCCCACCACTGTGGATGACTTCCCCGGGAGAAGAGCAGGCAGCAGCAACGGTGACCAACCTTTGGTTGGCAGCTGTAGCGGCTTGAATTCAGCTAGCACAATCCCCCTAGCACCAGGTGTCAGAGCAGGCTGGTGGCCAGACGTAGTGCTAGGTCTGACCTGTGTAATGGCAGCAACAGACAGTTTGCTGATCCAGCAGCGAGTTGGGGCTGCTGCCCACTCTCTGGCAAGGTAGCTTGTAGCGGCGGGGAGTGAGTGAGATTTACATTAGTTACGTAAATGTGCATGTTATGCCACATTTACAAGCCTTTGACTGCTGTTAGCAGAAGGCTGAACTATAAGCAACATTTTCTCCCCATCTCTGAATCCCTTTGCTGATATTGACACATGTCTTGTTGTGTTTTTTGTCAGACTCTCTTTTAGATTCTCACTGAATCAGGCTTTCACTGAAGGGACTTGCTTGTGCATCTGCATCTGTAGAACAGCCAATAGGAACACCCTCTCTTTGAACTGACCTGTGACTGGCCAAAGTCTCCCATCATGGCCTAGATTTTCTAAATCCTGAAAATAGAGCCAAGAGGAGGTGCAGAAGTCTAGTTTTCTTTCAGTCCACTTGACTTACAATATGCTCAAAGGTTATTATGGGATTTTTGCCCAGTGGCACCAAAATAAAACTGCCTACCCCAGCTTTAATCTGCATATCTAAGCATGTCAGCCCAAAAGTACACCACATCCATTATAAAAGGCATATTCATAAAAATGTGATGTTAGGGAATTTATTGTCACAAAATCCATGCAAACATGATCTCCGTCGATAAAGGCTGCTGTTCATCAGCAGAGGTCAACATAAAAGACTATTTATTATCTTGATGCAACAAATCACCCATCTATAGCAGTGGCTCTTCATCATGTGCCATCATAACCCAAATAATATACACACTTCATCCAAACCACTACAGAAACTCATCTCACTGATTAGCACATCTTCAAACAAAGTGGAGGAGCTGATCATTGAAATCACGTGCTGTAGTGTTTGATGATTGTGTGTTTTACACCACACATACTGCACATTATATGGTCTACGTTCCTGTTATGTTGTTCTGATGTATAATTCTCTCATTCTGCCTCGATACCTCACACAACGCCACAGGTGTGATGAGAACAGAAGTATACACAGCTGTGTCTGAAACACCATATTTCTGCTCGAATGATGCACCTTTGTGTTTGTATGTTTGAGCGTGTGTGTTTGTGAGTGTGTGCATGTGGGTCTCCGTGCGCCTGTTTATCTCATTGTGTGTCTGCCATGGCAGCTGGAAAGACGCAGATAAAGCAAAAGCAAAGAAACGGGACGGAGACGAAGCAACGAGGCAAAATGAGAGAGTGAGAGTCAGCTCCAATTTGACTGTGATTTTCAAGATGAAATGAATGTGCAATCACATAGTCACATGCACGCACACATACACACAAACACATGTTAACTAAGAACAAAGCCTTGAAATAGATGCAGATATCAAAATCCCCACAGGAGACCTGAGCTATTTTTACCAACTCAGATGATGGCTCATGAATGCATAATTCATACATGCCCTGCTTTAATACAGACACACAGTACTGTACCAAATGCACAAATACACTCTGCTTAACACATGCAAACACGCACATTGTTGCTGTATGTATAGAATACTGTCAGTCACAACAGCACAAAATATGATCCCTTACTGTTGTTGCCATATTAAAGAAAACCTCAAAGTGAACGACTTACCATATTGAAGAATATTGCTGGTTTCATGTGAGTGAGTCTGTCTGTCAGTCTGTGCCGTGTTGTGCTTATAGAGTAAATCACTCTATAAAATACATTCGCCAAGGTCTTGTTCTGCTTGTTTATGTTTTTGTTGCTTTTCTAGCCCAAAGCCCTGAAACTGCTGGGGATGGAGGTGAGTGTTGATCTCATCAAGATTGTTATTCAGTCATTACTTCACTGTTCCTCTCCCTCGTTTAAAACACACTATTCTCCCTCATAACGTGTTGAGTGTACAGTCAGTCTGCAAAACCTTTTCAGCAAAATAGTCATTAAGTGTGTGCTGTGTGCCTCGCAGTCTTGGAAAGGAAGACCTTGAGGCATATTTTAATTTACTTTGCTGCCATTCTGTATACACATTTGAGCCAGTTGAGGGCTCGTTGAGAGATAGCATTATTAATACATTTCACACTACCTTCAACAAAGTTATTTTCAATTTAAAATTTTTCTCAGATTGATGAAATAAAAAAACACTAAACAAAAATGTATGGCTACAGAATTCTCTCAGGGCTCCAGCAGACAGTATGAATGCTTATAACTCTTATGATACATGTCAGAGCAGCCCAGCTACATTTAACTGAATAGGTGATGACTGACCAAACAGGATTATATAACACATGGTTTGTGTACTCACATGTATCCATGGTGTACACACCATGAAGTATTCACATCATAAAGCTTTTATCACAGCATGTGTCTACAGTTGTGCATGGCTGTCCATTCCTTTGTACGTCTGCCTGTTTGAAATCCGTCTCCCTGTCAGTGTGTGTTCTCTTCTTGTTTTTGTCTGTCAAAGTCTTTACCTTAAAGGGATAGTGCACCCAAAAATGAAAATTCAGCCATTATCTACTCACCCATATGCCGATGAAGGCCCTGGTGAAGTTTTAGAGTCCTCACATCCCTTNCAGCTCATGAGCCTAACCCTCAGCCAGCCGCAGAATACCGGAGTTGAGCACTGGAAACCTGGTGGTATAGTTGTTTCAAATGCAAAGCAATGCCAACGGATTAGGAAAGTCTTTGCTGCTCAGACTGGGAATTGGCGATGCCTGCACTTGAGAATCTGGACATCAGTACTGACGAGACTG
>NC_065513.1:16902125-17003800 GCF_006386435.1 Epinephelus moara
ACAAATACGGCTCAACAAAGAAATGCTGTTCCTCCTCGATTTCAAAGTCTTCAGACATGTTGGGCTGTCCTTTGCTAAAAGACCGTAGTGCAAATTATCTTTTAGCTCTGTGGTTACCGTTGTGTCCCCCTGCGGTGCACGTGTCACGTGATGTAAACACGGGTGAGCAAAGCTCATGCTTTCGCTGGTCTCGCACAAGCGCGCACACGTGAACGTGGAGCACAGAGAGGCAGTCAGAGCTACAGGCTACAGTGAGGCTAAAAACAGAGTTCATATGACGTTATTCAAAACAACTTTTTATGTCGGGGCTGCAGCACACTTGGATCACTACGGATGAGCAGTATGGAGATACTTTGTGGATTCAATTTTGTGTTCTTGGACGTTAGTCTGGAGCGCCATCTGCCATTAGGTGTGCTAGCCACTCCCCCCGCCGATCTCCACAAGGGATGTGAGGACTCTAAAACTTCACTAGGGCCTTCATCGGCATATGGGTGAGTAGATAATGGCTGAATTTTCATTTTTGGATGCACTATCCCTTTAATGTCCTACTCTCTTTTTGTAATCCAGTTTTTCATTCAGTGTCAGTATGGCAGCCCGGCCATACATTTATGAAGCTGCGATCATTTCTAAAGATCCATAAAATCACAAACCTACTATTTTATAAATGGAATGTCACTTTCTAGTGTTACTGCGCAATTTACTGCAGTACTATTATCATATTAAAATAATCTGTCTCAAAGCAAGCAGCAATTGTAGATCCACTGGGAGTCATTTCTCAGATTTCTGTAATTGATCAACTGTCAGTAGTCCTTAACTGTTAAAATGTGAATTATCGGAGATCAATGCAACCCTGCTGACATGCCATTTATACTCTAACTGGCAGCATCAGTTTCTCAAAGGTTAAAAGGGGGAGTCAAAGGTAAAATACTATGAGAGAATTTTATTGAAATATGTAAAAGACTGTGCCTGTTATGTGTATTTTGTGTGTAGCACTTTGTCCTTCCACCTTTGTCCTCCAAATTTTGCTTCTGCATTGAGCTAACTTTCATCATGTGGGCCGTGAGCAGTTTCAGAAAATACATTATGAAAATCCTTAATTTGTGATATGACTCATCTAGATCAGTGTCTAATGTGGCCAAACACAGGACAAGTCCTCCAAAGATAAAATCATGGGTACCAATCAGATTCTTGGCTTTCACTTTCAGAACCCAAGTTTTGACAGAATAAATTCATAAGTAGTTCAGCATCAACTTAAGCACTCTAATGTTGTCCTAGGATAAAATATAATCCGTTACAACTCACCCCAAAATATGTATCTCTACATAGCTGTCTCCTTTTCTGACCACTCCCACTCACTTCTTATGGATCTCCACCAGGATGACATGCCCATCCGCAGAGGCCGCCAGAAGACGACGCGCAAACGAGAGGAGGAAGTGGACATCGATTTGGACGACCCCGAAATCAACCACTTCCCTTTCCCCTTCCATGAGCTTATGGTGTGGGCCGTGCTTATGAAACGCCAGAAGATGGCGCTGTTCTTTTGGCAGCATGGCGAAGAGGCCATGGCCAAGGCTTTGGTAGCATGTAAGCTTTGTAAGGCGATGGCACACGAAGCCTCTGAGAACGACATGGTGGATGACATCTCGCAGGAGCTAAACCACAACTCCAGGTGTGTGACATGAAGTAAAGCTGTCATTCATGATGATATGCCAGTCTAGATCAGAATGTCTACCTCTGAACTCCAGCACCTAACAGCACTTACACAGACACACTAGCTTGCCTTTATTCCTGCAAACTGGCCTGTTTCAAACTACACCAGGCTCCCACGGGATATAAGTGACATAGATTTAAATCTGACAACATGCGTCTTCGTTAGTTAAGGCTATGCATTTGAGATGAAGGTAATCACCGAGAGATGAAGATGCTGGCTATGGAAATGACTGTTAATTAGTGGGGAATCTTTCAGATTCCACAAATAATGCACAGCAATACCAACCCAAAGTCCCCACACACTTAGACACACACTTACACATAGTTTCAAAGAAAAGCCTTGCAATTGGCAGATTTTGAGTTTACTTTCCACAGAGAATTTGGCTGGCTTCCTTCGAAAAGCTCATTTAACCACATACATTTTTATATTTTCATGTAATCTTTACAAATGCAGTGTTTGTGTGTAAACCCAAGGGATATTTGTGTGAAATAGTGAAAGTCATAATGTGTGGAAGTTCATACAGTAATGTCTGCATTCTGTAGGGAGTTCTTCTTTCAGTACTTTCCAAGGCACTTGCAAACAAAATATGGCTGGACTATTCACCTTTTGTACTTAATATATCACAGAAGTAATCTGAAAAGCATAAGCAAAAGCAAAGAAACATATCCATCCATTATGCAACACTGCTGAGCTGTGTCGTGCTGTACATCATGACATTGGGAACCTTTGTTTTATAAATCTCCCAAATCCCAGCGATGTTAGTGCCTCTTTAAATGCATTAAACTACAAAGGGTAGACGGCTCTCCAGTGTAGTGTGCAATATTGTGCTGTGTATTTCTGAGTGTGTGTGTGTGTGTGTGTGTGTGTAATGTGTGTGTGTGTGTCTGTGTAGAAGAATGTCCTTTAGAGGCTGAAATTAGGGTGGGACTTGATCTCAGAGCATAGACTTATGTTTTTATTGTCTGGAAGGGGATGTATTGAAATGCTGGTGTGTGTGTCGGCCATATAACAGCCCCCCGTCTACAAGTTGTTTTCATATTTTGGCCTCATCTGTTGAAGAAATGTTTTCTAATAGCTCTACGGTTCTGTAATTGTAGCTATAAAGTCTGCACACAGCATTTCTTGATTAGTTTGCAGTATGCATATATTATAAACTTGAACAACATGTATTCCAAACCTCTTCACCTTCGAGAAGATAGGAACATAATTACCAGTGAGAATTTGGGCCCTCTATGCTGTTTACTAAAGAAATTACTTATGCTTGTCATGTGAGGCCTTGACCATGCCTATGTGCTGTGTTGATATGCAAAGTGTTGTATTGGTTTGTGTGTGTGTGTGTTCAAGTGTTTGTATGCAAATCTAATCTCCTGTAGAATTTGGCCAGATGGTCAGTGATTCTTTAATTACATTTTTACATGTTTGGACAAAGTGTCACTGTCTCTGTTCATGTCTCAGTGTGCCCGTATATGTCCTGCATATAATTTCCCAGAGAGTTTGGCCAGCTGGCAGTGGAACTCCTCGACCAGTCCTATAAACAGGACGAGCAGATGGCCATGAAGCTGCTGACGTATGAGCTGAAGAACTGGAGCAACGCCACCTGCCTGCAGCTGGCGGTAGCAGCCAAACACAGAGATTTCATCGCTCACACCTGCAGTCAGATGCTGCTGACCGACATGTGGATGGGACGTCTGCGCATGCGCAAAAACTCAGGCCTGAAGGTAATAGTGGGCCAGATGTTTGACATAACCCGTGGGTAAAGAAAAGTGTACTTACATTGAACAGATCATCTGTGCACTTGACAGTGACTCCAGGCTTTGGTGTTGGTGTTAGAGAGGCAGAGTTGTGTTGGAATGCTTGAATCCCCTCAGACCGCCTGAGAAAAGTTGGGCAGGGAAAGTAATGAGAAACCCTCTCACCTCCCTGAGGAACTACAGTAGAGGTGGCCTGAATCACTCCTGTGGATCTGCTGAGTGGCTTGCAGAAAAGTGGAGAGTGGTTCTAAATGTGAGCTACTAGGTGTGATGTGTGGAAATGTCGGGATGTAAAGTGTGATGGATTCTTTCTGTAGAAATTATATGAAAATTGTGTTTTTTGTGGGTTCAGTATTATTGATGCAAAGATAAAACATCAGTACGCAACATCATCTTTAAGATATGCCTTTACTTTGACATTCCTATGGCACGCTGGTGTCCCCATTTCCATCCAATACTTTGCAGGCTAGTACCAGGCAGATAATGGTTAGCAGTGGGGCTGTATCCAACTCAGCAGTATGTCAGTTGAATTTGATTTGGCTGTTCAGTATATTCAGCTATCAGTGGCATGCACAGACTTTTTGAAGGGCAAGGGTGAAAAGAAAAAAAAGGGCACATACAGCGCGTTCTCGCCACTGAAGAGGGCACTTTAGACATGTTTATACGTTATACAAATGGCACATTATATAGCCTTAAAACAGAGTAACTAGACAGACTACTCAAGTTAGTTTGTAGTTAGGATCAGCATCCACGAGAACTGTGTAGATTTAACGTTGGACTGTGAAGAACACACAGACATGTGGATGTATGAAGGAAATAAATCCTGGCGGGGGGTCTGGGGGTCCTCCCCCAGAAAATTTTCAATTAAGTAGATGCCATTTCCTGTATTCTAGTGCATTTTAACACCATATTAGCACCAGATAATCCAAACTGGTTCTGTGAGATATAGTTCTGGCTCAATATAGAGCAACAGTAATGTTTTTACCACCCAAGAGGGCAGTTTATCATGTTTTANCATTTTGGCTGCCAAGAGGGCACTTTAGTGCGCGTTTTGGCTCCCAGGAGGACATTTTGGCTGCCAAGAGGGCACTTTAGCGTGCGTTTTGGCTCCCAGGAGGGCACTTTAGCGCGCGTTTTGGCTCCCAAGAGGGCACTTTAGTGCGCGTTTTTCAACAATTGGGCCACGAGGGGGGGGGCGACCGCCCCCCACCCCGTGCACACCACTGTCAGCTATCCTTTCTGAGGTCTTCTTTGTTGTTTTTTTACATAAAGAGTTTGAGTGTTTGAACAAGGATCAGTGGGACATTTGGGGTGACAGTGATGTTCTTGTAATATGGTAAACAAGCCAAGTTAGCCCTCCAAGCTAATGCATGCTAACTACACTAATGACTGATTGAAAATGTGTAACAGCATTTTTTGGTCATAAACTGTATTAATTTGTTATGAGCTGTAAATTCACCACTTCTAAGAGGAAGGCGTGAAGATAACGGTATTTCGGAGCTTGACCAAGCAAAGTCTCTTCTCCTCCTGGCAGCTGCCTCCGTCTCACTTAGACTCACTCTTGGTCTGGATCCGCAGCTGCCTGTATTGGAGAGCAGCGTGAAAGCCAATAGCGCTCACTCTGCAGCTGAATCTGGGGACCGAAACATCCCCAGAAGTACACTGCACACTGACTGACCAGAAACAAAAAATGTCTGAGGGGGACTAATGATTCAAATCTTTGTCTTTCAGAGGGCAGCAGTAAAAAAAACATGAAAAAGACAATGAGGATTTTACCTGATATCATCTCACATTGATTTCAGGCTGCTAAATTAAATCAAATCAAAGTCTTACTGTGGCAGACTTTGTGATATCAGCGAATACTTTAATGTCTTCCAAAGACAGTACAATTGTCATGTCCTGGATGAATCTCATGCACCACCAGTCCAGCATTGAAAGAAAAGCCTTCACTTCATATTATCTGTCTACTGGACAGTGTGTGCCTATTTGTCTTTGTTAAATACATAAAAACTATACAGTGCAGGTGAAAAATGGTCTATTAAAGAGAAAAATCTGTTCAAGCAAAGTTCTAGTGATGAGGAAATAACAAGCTAAAGCTGGCAGCACATTAGTCTGAATGCTTATAACTGTGGTTTGACCATGATGACTCATTCCCAAGAATGTGGAGAGTGTTCACTGGACTGTGAAAAGCTGACAGGTCACCAGAGGCAGTCGGTTTACAATTATATTATATAAAACTAAGATTTTAAATGCTGCAGTTTGGTAAATTACAGAAAGCTGTTCAGTACCTGTAACTGAGTGTTCTCAGTCAGTAAAGTCTTTCATAGTTTTTCAAGGCTGAAAGACAGAAGAGTACGTGTACATGCAGTTCACTTTAATCAAAGAGACCAACAGAATGATGCTAATTGATAGAGATACACCTATACAGATAGACCTACCTGACGCTCAGCCAGTCAAGGTTGCTTGTGACTTCAGTCTTGTGAAGAAATAGAAACATTGTGATGAGTGTCAGGCGAGGTAGCCCTCCTGTTTGAACTTCCACCACAACTTTTACATGCATAGAAAGCATTCTCTCAGGCCACAGGAGACAGAAGACCTGACCTTAATTACCAAAAAACCTTGAAATTGTGTCCCACATAATTTGCATGGGGGCTCGTGTGGGAAACCTTTGGGTCGAGGGGCGAGGTTTCAGTTAAGACTGGTGGTTGACTGTTGAGCATTTTTTGCTCATGTGGGTTTTCCAGACGTCTGGCAGTAGGGTGATAGGAAGCAGCTGCTCAGATCAGAGAGGTTAGAGTTATTTATAATGAAGAGATGCCCTGGGAGTTGCTGAAGGGACGGCTGGGTTCACACTCATTCATACACAGAGTGAAACAGGATGATGGGTCTGGCTGGCTAGCTTCTCAGAGCAAGGCAGACTACAAGTGCTTTAAGTATGGTTTGGCCTTTGCAGGAGGGAGGGAGAGAGTGCACTGCTTAAGCAGGCTCACTGGAGCAGAAAGACAGAAAGGAAACCACAAGTGGAACAAACAAGATTCGCTGCCCTCAGGAGTTCATGATACACAGCAAATAACATTGTCAAAATGTTGTCAAGATAATATGTGTGCACATTTTGGAGTTGCCATAGTTGTGAGGGCAGTCATCTTCATCCCTCCAACACACTAACTCCTATCAGAAGTTACCGGAGGCTACAAATGCACTATGAATTGCAAAGATAAGTACATTGATTTCTTCACACATCAATAAGTCTGACAAACTGCTGACATCTTTGCTTTCAACCCCTTGGCACGACTGTTGACAGGAGAAACTGAGACATCACTTTTTGCGCTGTGGAAATAATTGTATTTGGTCACTGACCGCATTCCTTCACCCTGAGACTATCCTTTTCACATATTCAATCATTTTGTCACCTGACTTTACTGACAGCTTTGTTATTAAATTGTGACATGAATTTTCTCAATTTTTAATTTTTCATTCATGTGGCGGTACAGTAGGTAGAGTGGTTAGCTGGGTAGCACTGTCACCTCACAACAAGAGGGCTCCAGGTGGCCCTTCTGTGTGGAGTTTGCATGTTCTCCAGGTCCTCCAGCTTCCTCTTCAGTTCAAAGACATGCAGGTTAGGTTAATTGGTGACTCAAGCCCCGTTTCCACCGAGCAGTATGGTACAGTTCAGTTCAGTTTGGTATGCTTTTTTTCCATTTACACTGAAAAGTTGTGGATGGTACCAATGAAACCATTCCATACCGTCCCCATTTTTGGTCCTCCTTCTGTTGGGGTACCTAGCACACAGATCTGGTACTAAAAGGTGGAGCTGTGAACACTGCAGTCCATTGATTGGTCAATATTGATCGGTCACTCTGCTTAGGGCAAAGTTGTGGCTACTTTTGAAGCGTATGTAACCACTGTTCATACCGTGGATAGTTTCATTAGTAGACTATAACTATAAAATGAAGGATGTTTTGCTGCCTCTTGCAGCAGCTGCAAAAGAACTTAATTCACCGGGCCGACTGCTGGCGACTTTTAAGGTGGAACGTTAACTTGTAATGTTACTCAATGCAAAAGTTGATGACGTGAATCAGTCAACACACCTTAAACATCACTGTGACAACTTTGACCATTAAGTGCAACCTCGTTCTGTGGACAATAAACGGGGTGCAGACTTCCTTCTGTGTCACCGGTGAAGAGCCACATTTAAGATTACTAAATACCGTGTCTGAAGGGTTACTTTTGGTTCCATACTGAAAGTGTTTGGGGGAAGCGGGGCTTAAGTTGCCCATAGGTGTGAATGTGAGCGTGAATGGTTGTCTGTCTCCATGTGTCAGCCGTGTGATAGTCTGGCGACCTGTCCAGGGTGCACCCTGCTTCTTGCCCAATGTCAGCCAGCCCCGTAAGACCCTAAGGAGGATAAGCCTTCAAAGAAAATTGATGAATGGAGAATTCATGGAAAGTAATCTTAAATTGCTTAAATTACTGTTCAATTTCCAGCCAATAGTCAATGCAATGAACACAGCTAAATTTCACTCTTACATTATTTAAAGGCAGCTGCTTCCAGAGATAAGAAGACACTTGATTACTCTGCTCTCCGTCTTCTTCTCTCTCCATTCTTCATGTTCCCACTGTGTTAAAAGCCTCGCTCTTGCTTCTCTTGTTTGACTGGTATGTATCTGGAGTGTTTACAGCACGCCTGCCTCCTTTATCTGCTGTGTGTGTCCCTCTCATCCATCGTGGCAGCGCAGCATCTTCACTGCCTGTCTGGACTAATGCTTTGGTAATTGACTTCCACCATGAGAACCCTTGCTTGGCTGTCGTAAATACCAAAGCTTTGTCATTCTGCCGTGCACAGGCCAGGGCATAATGGGGAGGTGCTCACAAGGGTGAATTTATATTATGTGAGTTTCACATGTGTGTGTCGCAGACCTATTATGGGGGTTGGTTTGTTCCAGACTGTCTGTGTCCTAATTTCCGCAGCACTGCTCATGAAAGTGAACACTTCTATCAAATCTGCGATTTGTCGCTTTTAGCTATTTTCCCTAACTTTCCTCCTCCTCCACCTCCTATTCCTGTCTTCCTCATCACCCAGGTAATCTTAGGCCTGCTCCTGCCACCGTCCATCCTGAGTCTGGAGTTTAAGAACAAGGATGAGATGTCCTACATGCCCCAGGATCAGGAAGCGTACCTGCAGGAGAAGGAGGAGGAGGAGCCTGAGAAACCAGTCAAGGAGAAGGAGGAGGAAGACATGGAGTTCACAGTAAGATCTTACTGTGAGACGCAGTACAACTCCGTGGTGAGAGAACCCACCTCAGCCCCGCATCTCAGAATCTATACACATACTCAAACTTTGGACAATACACACACATGCTTTGTTCAGATTATAAAAGTGATCATTGAACACATAGCCCAGATTCTGTGTCCTTTGTAAAAATCTCTCGTGGACCAGTTTTATGTTGTTCCCGTCCACAACGAGATGTCAATACGTACACACATACGCACACAGTTCTCCACACACACATACTTGTTTCTCTATTCTGGCCAACTGGACCCTTCCAGCCAAATCGGCCTTTCCTGTTTCTCGTCGTCTCAGCAAAGACATGGTCGTGGAGTTGTAGCGTCTCAGTCTGTCGCCGCTTGTGGGTTCCCTCGTGTATGTTTCTTCTTCCATCTATCTCCCCTCTTTCTCTCTGCCTTTCCTTTGGTTCCTCTTGTTCTCTGCCCCGCTCTCTCTCTCCTTGCTCCTTTTGTTTTTTTATTTCTTTTGCTTTCAGCCCCCTCTCTCTCTAGCTCCTTCTCTCTTTCTCCCTCTCTCCAAGCTCAGTTCTGATTGAGGTACAGTACTGTATGCTAGCCGATTGCTGCCCCCTCACTCTCTCCCATCATGATGATGGCTTGCTGCAGCATACCACTCAGCATGTCGGCTGCTGAGCATGGGAGGCCCAGGCTTTTGCATTATATAACCATGTCCGCCTGCTGCTGCAGAGCTTAAATCATGCAGAGTCTGAGCACCTTCTCCCGGCTCACAGTGGAAGAGTTGGTCCATCTGCATAGACATGGATGTACAGCAGGATTAGGACTCGTTCCATTTCAATCCAATCAATCTTGGAGATGATACCAAGATCCAGTTTGTGTGTTGAAAGCAAGACTAGAAGTTGAAAGGCGATTTTAAGACATTAACTGGATC
The DNA here is from genome assembly GCF_006386435.1 of Epinephelus moara. Classification (NCBI taxonomy): domain Eukaryota; kingdom Metazoa; phylum Chordata; class Actinopteri; order Perciformes; family Serranidae; genus Epinephelus; species Epinephelus moara. The sequence continues at coordinate 16,911,763 of NC_065513.1, forward strand.
CAAGGTTGTTCCATTAAATGATTGAACTGAAGTTGAACGCCCCTCAGCACCACTGTACATACTCTCCATCTGCATTGAGCACAGCCAGCAAGCCAGCGCAAATGGGCCATTTTACACATGCAGTCCTTGAGGCGCAGTGGTGTTAAACAAAGAGCCCTGCTGCTAGAGGATGCATTTGCAATGAGCCCCTTCCTGTTGCCCTGGCTTCTGACTGTACAAATGCACCTTCAGATACTTATGAATCACACAAAGATTCATACAGATATACACAGACTGCTACACCACAGAGGGAGATTGTATTGTTCTATCCTCAGATGCTTTAGATAAACCACATTGTGATGAATGTTATAGCCTGTGTGATATAGCCTGTTTCCACTTGCTGATCGGGTAATGTGCATGTTCGGTACAGCAAAGGCATGGTGTGATTTACACCCTGGCATCTGAATCTGTTCACCCTGAAGGCCCTGTCTGTGTGTGCCTTGGAAAAAACCTGTAGCTGTATATGTTTCACATGTTTGGAAATAATAGAATTCCCCTGATTCCTGACTTCTACTGATGGTTGTATCACTATTGTACCTATTCAGTGGCCTGTCAACTTAAACCAACTCCTTACCAAACCTTTTATCTTTACCTAGGTATGATATTCTGCCCTACAAAGGCAGACTGCAGTTCCTACACAGTGAGGTTGAGGAAAAAAAGGTCATAAAATTTTCAGACTGGATGGCAAACTGTAAAACTGATAGAAAGGCCACAGTGCCTTCATGTTATGTCTTTTAAAGCTGATTATTTTACCTCAAAAACTTATTGCCATAGAACTCACACAATACCTAAAAATGCAGATACAGCACTCTGCCTTTGGATAATCACAGGATGCCTCAAGAAACTGAGGTGTCTTCCAACAAAAGTTCTCTCAGCTCTCATATCTATTTTAACTTGTTTGTTTAAGAAAATTAACTTTACAGTCCATAGCTTATCAGACTATAATATTTAACCAGTATAATACACTAATTTACAATTTAATAGGCCTATATTCAAGCATGTGATTTAAAGTCACAAGCAAGTCACATGAAATTCACCTAGATGGCACCTACTGAGATCTGCTACGTTAGCAAGAGTTTTGCTGTTTTTTTCTGCTGCTGTTCTTTATGCTACTGCCTTTAATTAGTTATATGGAAATTGACAAATTAAATAGCCATTTTTTCATTTACAGATAATAACATGAGGAAAATCAATAATTAAACTTAGATTTAGTTTTATCTTAGGCTTACACAAGCTAGCTTTCACTTTTTATAATACTTTTACTTAAAGGTCCAGTGTGTAAGATTTAGGGGGATTTAGCGGCATCTAGTGGTGAGGATTGCAACCAGCTGAAACGTCTTCCTGTTAGGATTCCTTTTAATTTTTCAAGAAGTTTTTTGCTGAGCTGAATTATCCGCAGAGGTATCTTCCTCCCTAATACAAATGGGCTGAGTGATTTAAACTGGTAAAAAACACTGAATAAAGCAGTTTCATGTTACAAATAAGTGTTTTTCTGACGCTGTTTGGCATGTTGGAGGTGGGCCACAAGCCCAGCACCTGCTAATGTGTGCTCACCTTTTTTCTCTTATAACTTAAGATCCCGACACTCAGAAGGTTTTTACCAGGAGCCAAATTATCCGCAGAGGTCTGTTCCTCTCCAAAACAAACAGACTGGGTGATTTAAACTGGTAAAAACATTGAATAAGTCAGTTTCATGTTAAAAAAAATCAGTGTTTTTCCAACGGTCTCATCACAGAGGGGCTGCAAACCATGGTGGCTGACACGAAAATGTGAATGGCCCTATTTAGAGCCAGTGTTTGGCTTGGGCATTCTGGACTACTGTAGAAACATGGCAAGGCAACATGGCAATCTCTACAACAATTCTAATTTTCAGCATATCTATACCAAAGAAAACATTTTTATTTTATTATATTCAATTTTTGCCAAAAAAAAAAATCCCCTACACACTGGACCTTTAAAATGTCTGATTAGCTTTCTTTCTATGGCAGAGAGTACACTGATGAGTCCTGCAGCACACAGATTACCAAGCCAGAGTGCAGATACTGTGTTTTTTTTTTTTTTTTTAATCCATTTTGCACTGCTAGTTAAGCTGTCTTCACAGAAATTACACAGCTCTATGGCATGATATTTTTGTATAAAGTAAATCAGATGTCAGAAGGTCTGATACAGGTTCTAACTTAGTTTTGACCAAATATGTAGGTGCTGCGTTTTGCCTTTGTAGGGTAGTATACCTCTGACATACAATACAATTCCATGAATGAACTCCCTCAGAGGTCTGGTGTTGCTTTGACATTAAGACCATGACCCATAAAAACAGTGGGCTCCGAACCCTCTCTCATGGATAAGAAAATGTGTCACAGATTGAAGTGAGATATCTATGTCTTATCTTTTTTCTTTTTTCTGTCTTCTTTCTGTCATTATCTTGTCTCTCTTCTGTCTCTTAATTGTTGTCTGAGACACAATCCATGAGTGTCTGTGTCCGCGTCATACTGTGTTATCAGCCTTCACCCAACACTCCACCTTAAACACACATTTCACATTTTGGAATGATGACATTGCCTGTGCTTGCTTCTTTGATTATGTTATTAAAACTGTGCAGTCGACATAATGTGACCCTCTCACCCTTCTCCTTTTTTCTCCTTTTTTTCCCTTTGTTATTCAACTCTTCCCATCCCACCTCTTGCCTACTTGTCTTCATCTCTATCCTCTCTCTACATCTCCCCCACTCATCCTCCTCCGTCTTTTCATGCTTCCCTCTTCACACTCTCTGGTTCCCTTGCACCTTTCACTCCTTCCTCCCTCGCTCCATGTGGGGTTTGCATTCCCCCAGGCAATGCTGGGTAAGGTAACCACAGAGACATCCAGAAAGAAGGATGTTGAGGAGGTTCAGAAACGCCACCGCCTCATCCCCATGGGACGCAAGATATACGAGTTCTACAACGCTCCAATTGTCAAGTTCTGGTTCCATACGGTCAGTGTCGTCTTCAGCAACACCACCTACGTGCTCAGCTTCCCGTTAGCGCTGTCATTGCCTACTGTATTTCTGCAACAGCATCAATTCCCAGTTCCCTGCCATTAGCTTCTACTGCCACAGTGCCTCATTAACCTCTTGTTCCACCCTGTCATTACCCAGCCTTACTCGGGTGGGAAAGTTTAGTGCAGGGAGACTGATGGAAGCAACACAGTGAGAAAAGTACAGGCCAGGGAGGGAGTATAAGGTATCGGAGATCAAACAAGGAGGTTTTGAATTAAAAATGTAAGCACTGCAACCCCTGAGTCATGGCATATTGCCACTGTATTCAATATTACAGTAAGTAGATATTTAATGTGAAGTTTTAAAGTGTTTACATGTGCTTCTTTCTGTACAGCTGGATTCTGTGACTGTAGATATCCTTAAAGTCTGTGTATAGCTTGTGTTTTGTACAGTATCAGCCCGTGAGTGTGCGTGCAGTCTTTAAAACAAGCTGATCTTTTGTCTCCCATACCCCGTCTCGGCCTCCTTCAGTTTGCTTGCCCAGCGAAAGCATCTCTCAACATCACCAGCAGGGATTTCACTGTTTATTTATGCTGAGAAAATATTTTGACTGCTTTTTGTTTCATCCCATTTTTCCCCCTCTTCTCTGGCTATTTACTCCCCCCCCTCTTCTCCCCCCGCGCTTCTCCTTCCTGCCCTTCAGGTTAAAGAATGATATTCTACTGTGAATTTCATTACTGCGCTCGCAGAGCAGGTGCTGGGATTTCTCAGGGTCAAAACGCAGTCTTTACCTCATTAAGAGATTTGTATTCAAACCCTTCACCCGCTGTAGAGGGCTGCCCCGTTTAAAGTAATGTTAGTCAAAGTTATCACACAAACCAACCTGTGCATGTGGGACTGATTTACAGTGCCAGTCGCACTTTATTAAAATCACTTTACCTGTGTACTTCGCTGGAATACTCGATTAAGCATTCCCAGTTTGCTTGTAGTTACTTTCATTTATAATTTAAATACGTCAAAGCCTTTCGTTTGTGTTCCAAATTTAAAGCTAGGATCAGAATAGCATAGCTGTCCAAATCCCTGTTGGTTATATTCATGCAGTTTAAGTGGTCTCAGAGGATACCACATCACCGACTGCTAGATCAAAAATGTCAAATACCTGACTGAAATCCAGTGATGTCAGGACCTGTGAATGAGGAAAACACGTAAAAATGGATTTTCAGTACATTTGTGTCAGCGCGTCCAGGCCCGATCTTTAGATGGTGATAATTTTTTTTATCTACTGTGGATCATGATAAGCCACAGTGCGCAAATTAATGTGGACAGCTGACATGGATTTAAATAGATAGAGCCACAGGAGACTCATAATGGACATTTTCAGGCCAAGTGTGGAGGTACAGTAATCAGGTGTCTTGACATCAAATCTCTATTATCACATCTGAAAAACTGGATTAAAGGAGGGTGTAATGAGGGTCAGCCATTCACTAAATAACTGTTTAATCATAGCAGTTACACACAAAAGCCCCTTGAGGCAATTTGTTTGCACAGAAAGAATTGAACATATTGATGCACAGTTTGCTGTTGTGGGAAAAGCACACAAACACAAGCACATAACCATAAATGTGTCCCTACTGATTTCCTTCTTCTGTCATGTCTTTGCGTAGATGGCATACGTGGGCTACCTGATGTTGTTCAACTACATCGTCCTGGTCAAGATGGATCTGTGGCCGTCTCCTCAGGAGTGGATTGTCATCGCTTACATCTTCACCAACGGCATTGAAAAGATGAGAGAGGTACAACTGTCCTAGCGGTGGCTACATGCAAATGTGCACCAGCATCCACAAGTGTAACGAACGCACAATAATCAGGTCTAAAGACACAAAGCTGGTCACCATAGTGTTGCCTATGGTTAAATTCAGCAAGTGCTGTGGAGGAGGGCAGAGGCTAAGTGTCATGTCCATATCGTCAAACTGCTCATAATAGATAGAGAAAACTGTAGGGCAACCACTGAGGGGGAGGAAAAAATAACAGTGGGGTGGAAATGAAGTTAAGAGACAGAGAGAGGGAAACAAATAAATAAAAGGAGTAAATAGAGAATATGGGTATGTGGCCGTATGAGACAATCTAGTGTGGCCTCACTCTGTGGCTGTGTTTGTACTGTAAGTGTATGAAATGCATTTATCATTATGGCACATCATTCTCAGCTGCACAACAATGCCTCCTCACACATCTGCTTGATGCCCTGACTGGCGAACTCATACTGCCCTCTGATGGTGGTCATGAAGTATTGCATTTCTATTATTCTATTCCAATCACTTTTGGGCTCACTTCAGTTGTCCCTTCAGTTTAAGAAACACATCTTTTCATCCCCAAGGTTCCTACAGCTTAAGACAAATTAAATTGAAGACTTTTTAAGTCTTTTTTAATTGCCATTTGGAATAAAATTTAGGACACATTTACAATCCCCAAATTGAAAGTTTTCTTGGCGATTCTATGCTGCGTGTGAGATTTCACTACCCTGATTCCCATCATGCTGAGTTTGAAAAACTTACTATATAAACTACAGCAATCCTTGTATACACTGGCTTTAACCGGTTTTAACTATGGCACGAAATCTTTGTTAAATAGTCATTTTTTGTTGAATTTGCAGTTCCCCTTGTTGTCTAGGGTACAGTGACAACTAACTAGCAGGCAGTAGATCATCTGTTCTGAGTATCTTGACCAAAAATAAAATATAGCCCACTGCACAAAGAACCAACAAACACCCGCTAACATCTGGCTTTTGTATACATAATGGGAAAGGTTACAATCAACATTCATACACAGGTCAGGTGACTCTGCAGTAGTCATGCGTAGAGTATTTATCAGCTCTGGGTCTGATTGGCAGTAATGGAATACGAAACAGTTCTGATGTACTGGCAAATCTTGTGGGTTCCACTATTCTGATCTCAGTGACGTGGGAAAATCCATCCTCATTCCTTCCAATGTCTTAGCATTTTAAGACTTTGGAAAGACTCATGTAAGACATTTTAATACTAATTAAGGCCTTCTTTTTATATTAATGAATTCAATGCCTTGTAAGACTCTTTAAGGATCTACGGGAACCCTGCCTCATTCCTGCACTTGAACATCCTCATCTTCCATTCTCAAGTAATTTCCCTCCAACCCTCTCCCAGATCCTGATGTCAGAGCCAGGGAAGCTGCTACAGAAGGTGAAGGTGTGGCTTCAGGAGTACTGGAACATCACAGACCTCATGGCCATCCTCATATTCTCTGTCGGCATGGTTCTGCGTCTCCAGGAGCCGCCACTCATGAGCTACGGGCGGGTCATCTACTGCGTCAACATCATCTATTGGTACATCCGGCTGCTGGACATCTTTGGGGTCAACAAGTACCTGGGTCCCTATGTGATGATGATTGGCAAAATGGTGAGAGGAGGCAGGGGTCGTTACGTGTGTGTGTGTGTGTGCCCGCGCGCGCGTGTGTGTGTGTGTGTCCTTTCTATCTACAGCATCTCACATTTCCTCTCCTCATTATGTATTCCTCATTTATGTCTGACTTTTTCTACCTTCTGACTTCCACACAGCATGATCCATACTGATTATGAGATTTCACTGACTGCCATAATTTGCCATAATTACAAAGATTTAATTTGTATGTTGTGTGCAGGCTTGGTCCTAACAGAGCTTCTGTGGCTCTAAACCAAATTGTTTGATCTCACAGAGCACAAGATCAGAGCCTCGGATACATACATGAAGACAAAACTAGAGAAGGGATCAAAGGCTCGAATTTGTATCCGTCTGATGTTCAACTGTTCTTTGACATGAGCTGTGTACCACTGGACACAAATGCTCTCTGATATGAAAATCAGCAATTAGTTAGAGAGAGAAAGAGAGAGGGGGAGAGAGATTTGGATTCAATGACTTAGTCAGATAATCGGCACATGTGATGTTGCAGCACCATAAGCGGATTTGAAGTGGGAGTAGTTCAGAGTGATGAAAAAACAATACTGCAGTGTAAATAACAGCAGAAAACTAAAGTACCACCATACCTTCAAGCCATCATCTGTTTCACTGGCATCCGTTACACAATGTAGTTTGACAAAGTCTTTATTAAAAAAGAAAACTGAAACATTATAATGTTTTTTTTTTTTAACAACAACTGTGGCTCATATTTGGCCTTAAAATGTGACTATTTCTTAGATGTGTTTCAGCTTTCTAGAAACACAAAGCATGACACCCTTACTCGAAAATTATACAGAGGCTAGTGTAACAGAGGCCAGTGGAATATAAATGAGACTTATTCCCCCACTTCAGCCTGGTAACGTCCTTAATATCAATATGGGATTAACATAAATTAAGTGCATTTCAAATATTGAGTTTAGGTTTCATTCCAACCAAGAATCTGACAGACAAATTCACAAAGAATGGAGCGCAGCCTCCGACAGCATCATGAATTGCACATCGCTTGCAAACACTATCTGCCCCGTCTCAAGGTCTGATTCACAGAAGACGTTGCACAAATTATATTATAGTGCAAATACAGCCATAAAGTTTTGCAGCTTAGTGCACTGTGCAATTATCTATGTGGCAAAGTATTAATGTTGCCTTTATGCCAAGCAACCCCAAGGGGGGTGTCAAAGGGTACAGATGACCATGGCCATGAAAAGTCTATGGTTGACCCTTAAATTGGATCAAGTACAACAATTTACTTATTGACTTATATTAATGACAATACAAGTTATATGTATTTACGTGATAATGTATTTTTATCATTAAAATACATGCTGCCACCCCCAGCAGGTACTGTGAAATGGTGCGGTCCATCTGACATGGGTCAGGTGCACTGTGTGCAAAACTCACAAGTGCTAATGATGTTAACATGTAAGGTGGACTGCAGCCTGACTAGCTATGTCAGAATGTCTCACAAAACGTCAGGAGCTCCTGATGGAAAAGCCAGGGTACAGAGAGAACAGGAAAGTGAAAGGAACAGAGGCAATGGCCAAATGTATGGCAAAAAAAACACATTTAACACAGAGTAGATACAAAATACATGTGGAAATATGATTGATTGGATGATTTTCGCAGTAAGTATAAAAGTTTGCATAGCTCAGCTCTCTGAAGACGCTGATGATTTCACTATAACTGTGTGGCTGTTAACACTGATCTTTGTGAATTCGACTATCTTGGTTTGAGGCTTATTTGCATAAAAAGGGGCAAATTTTGCACCAAATTTATGCATGTTACCAAATTTAAATATGTGCAAACAACACAGGAGCACAGAGACGTTATTTGCTTGGCAGCACAGTTAAGGGTGCATTTCACCCTTTGTGGGTGCTTTGAGAATTACACAGTTTCTCTTTGTCTTATTCATGTAGCTTTAGCAGCCACAATCCTTTAGTGAATTTGACCCTGAGAGGGATAGTAATCAAAAAATGCTAATGCAGATCATCATTCATCAAACTGCCTCTCCAACTGCAACAGACCAACACATTCCCTCGCTGCTCTCTTGTTTTGCCTCATTATTGCTTTCCTCTCTTATTCATGCCTTCTTTTTTAATCATCCTTCCTTCTGTAAACATCCTTACCAACTGCTACCCATTTTTTTCCCCTCTTCTTAAACCACTCACCCCCTCCCTTCTCTCTTTGACGGCCCTTCTCTACCCCCCTCCCTCTCTCAGATGATCGACATGATGTATTTTGTGATCATCATGTTGGTGGTGCTGATGAGTTTTGGGGTGGCACGTCAGGCCATCCTCAACCCTAATGAAGACCCGTCCTGGATGCTAGCTAGGAACATCTTCTTCATGCCTTACTGGATGATCTACGGAGAGGTGTTTGCCGACCAGATTGACCGTAAGTTCAGGGCCAGAGTGTCAGAGCTTTTGAATAAAAAACGTAATTTTTGATAATTTCGAGAAGAATAGTTCCTGACTCTGAGGAGAGATGGAAACAATGTGACCAAATCCGCACCTTTAAATTTTCAGTCATTCCTCCACAGGTCAATGGAAGATATCTTTTTATAACACATAAAACACTACAAGACATGTTGCATCATATTTATGATAGTTAAAAAATTGTATCCCACGTCTTTTTGTCAAGTTACTTCTTACACGAGGACATTAATTTTTACTGTCAGTTTGTCCTGATCTTTTTTTGTCTCCACATTATTTTATATTATGTAGACAAAGTGACTCAATAAAGTGTCTGTGAGAAAATGTCTTGAGAGTGAGAGTGCGTTTGTGTGCTGCTCTGTTGTCTTTCTGTGTGGTTGTGTATATGAGGGTGTGCACAGAGTGTGAGGCGTGGCCCAAAGAGAAGAGATCTGAAATAATGTTTTCATTCTTTGTTTCAGATTTGCATAGTAGGAAGTTACAGCACAGGCTGAATGAAAAACTCTGGCTGGTCGAAAATTACATTCGAACTCACGGAACCTGGCGTAGTAGTGGTGGTGGTACATCCCACATTGCCCAGTGCAGTCAAAACAACAGTAAATCAATAGATATATAGACCTCAATTTTATCACATCTACCTATCCCACCTCTCCTTCATCATCCTCACATTACCACCATGTCATGCCCACTCCTACCACTCGAGGCCACTTGAGACAAAAGTGTGCATGCGGCTCCACACGCTCTAAGGTTAAAGTTGCCCTCATGTGTTTGGCATCTTGGGTCAGCTACTGTATCCAACACCGCACTATATTTAAACACCACAAGCTTGTTTAAGATCATTTAAAATGTGTGGCAGTCTGATTGAATGAGGCTGCCTGTCCTCTCCAAATGTTTGATTGACTAAGTAGTAGCTTGACCTAAGGCTATATTTTGTAAGCAACTTTACCCTGACTAATTTTGGCACTGGCTGGCAAATGGCACTGTTACGTGGCAGTAGCACTTTTCAAATGTGCTGTAGTATTTTCATGCTCTTTGTTTTTGGTCAGTTGTCACATCAAGAGGAACTATCAAAGCTTAAAAGTTTGATATTCCCTTGATGTTTCTTCCACTCGTTTTGTTCCTTGACCTTCGATTAGTTTCATTTGAAGAAGTGACCCTGCCATGTCAACACCGTCTGTCACATAAACCATATCACCCTCCCCTTTTTTTACGCCGGCTCCACTTCTCACTGGAGCAAATGCAACATTGCCAAAATATTTCTAACAATAAAGCCAACATTTAATATCAGAAAGCATTGAAGTTTACATATGAAAACCACACCATGCAGGAATAAAACACATGCATACACACATCCACACCAGAATATATTTATCAGCCACCTTTCATCATCTGTAATCTGTTTTTTCACGTGGTTCAGTTGTCAGAGTTTTTAAATCCAAATTTTTTGAAGGTGAAAATTTGAAAAATAGAAAAATTACTTCAGTTCTCTGTCTTTGGGCTGCATTGTGTGAAACAATTGAACATCAAGCAATGATGAGCATGACTAGAATGAATCTCAAAGGCAAACAAACCAAGAACAAATGCTGAATGTTCCCCAGATAAGCCACAGCAACTGAACCATCACAGATGGAAAAAACACACTATGTATCCGAAATACATTCCAAATGATTCACAGCAATCGGCCATTGCTGACTGAAGCTATGGCACACATATGTGACAATATATTTTAAACATCCGCTGCATGTTTAAATATATTGGGAGCACAAATTGTGATGAGACATGATGAATGTATTTTATTTTGTTTTCAGATGCACATTTCTGAACATGAGCCCTTACCATTATAGTGTCCACTCTTTCCAGCCCCTTCTTTAAGAAGCATAAAGACAAATTATGCTTCTTGTTTGTTTGCAAAATATGTAGTTATGCATTTTATTTGGTATTTTCAGGTCTGCTTGTCTCTTTGTTTGTTGACGTTGTTGTAACTCAGTGTACTGTATGTGCTTGAGTGTTTTATGTTTTCTTTACTTTGCTTTGGTTTTATTATCATTTTATTTTTTTCTATCTACTCGGCTTCTGTTTATGTCATGCGTCTGCATGTCTTTCTAGTTTGTTGTGCATCTACAAATTTCTACTTGAATACTATATTATTATGTTGGATTTAAGTCTCTAGCTACATACATAGTTTACCTTGTATTAACTCGTATGTGTGTGTATTTGTTTCGTGGCGGCGTGCAGCCCCCTGTGGGCAGAACATCACTACAGATGATGGGGTGGTGGTGGCCCTGCCTCCCTGTAAGACTGGTGCCTGGATTGTCCCAGCCATCATGGCCTGCTATCTGCTGGTGGCCAACATACTGCTGGTCAACCTACTCATAGCTGTGTTCAAGTACGTGAACTCTCTAATAAGTTTAATTCTTCCAACTGTAAAAAAAAAAAAAAAAAAAAAAAAAATTGACACCACACTGCTTCACAGACACCTCAGGACCTGATACACACTCAGTTTGGCAGCATGATGATAGGAATGATTTCTCTCTGTCCTTCAACACTCTCACAAAAAACATATCACTAAGTCATGGTTAGGCATGGGACTATAAGAAAATTTCATGTCACAATGATCCTGGCCAAAATAAATATGATTCATGATATTATCCCAATAATCATCAAAATATACTTGAAACTAAAATGTGCTGGAGTCACCTTACCTTACATTTTCTTAAGAAACGCACACTTGCATCACAGATAAGACACAACTTTTTAAATGAATATCATTTATTTGAGTTGGCATCATATATTTATATGAAATGTGCCAGTGATTGATTAGAATCTTTTGTATTTTGAGGTTGGTTTATGTGCAGCCGGTTTTTGCAGAATCTCTTTTACAGATGGTTGCCAGGCTCTTAAGGTGTTGCTGGACACGATATTCACATTTATCCAGATAATGGAATCATATAAAATCATATATCATCCCATCCCTTGTCTGCTCTCCAATTTGTATTTCTAACATGCAACAAACAAGTGCACATTATGCCAAACTTGAGCTTGTTCCGTGGAAACACTTTCCCAAGAGGCAGTATTTTAACATATATATATATTAGTGTAGAGCACTATGCTACACTAATTAAAGCCTCTTTTAAACAAAGTAGACATAAGTGTCTTTTAGACTTTATTTGAGATGTGTGTGTTTATGTGAGAGGAAAAGAGAAATGACAGTAGTTTGTGTTCGGGCTAATATTAAGCCACACTCATAAGAGGCTGGTAGCAAATAGTATTAACAGAACGGGATGGCGCTTCATCCACAGAGACATGATCATGCAAATGATCTGTTATTGTGCCTCTGAATAATCTGTGTAGCAAGAATGATCATCCTCCTCTCCATATTTGTCAGGGTAATTACCAAAAAGTGCCCAATGGGAAAAAGTTGAGTTTTAATCTCATTACATACTAAGGCAACAAGTTAATGTGCTGGCTGTTGTATTTATTTCTATCTCCATACACTCAGAGCATCAAACAGTCTTTCTACTTTCGGAAGTGGTTCTGATCTTTGTTGTGCCACTGATGACTTGATTCACCGGATGTAATATTTCTTGGTTGGTGTGGCATTTCTGTCCTGTCATTGTCCGTCACCATAGTAACACATTCTTCGAGGTGAAGTCCATCTCCAACCAGGTTTGGAAGTTCCAGCGCTACCAGCTCATTATGACCTTCCATGAGCGCCCAGTCCTTCCTCCACCCCTCATCATCTTCAGTCACATAACTATGGTCCTCAAGCACTTGTGTTGTCGCTGGCGCAAGCACGATGACGACGAGAGGGACTATGGACTAAGTGAGTGGCAGATAGACATTAACAACCCTGATAAACTTGGATGGTGTAGACAGAATTATTTTTAGAGTTGTAATTTATTCGCATCACTGTAGTTATTTTCAATATTCTGTTTTTTAACAGTGCTATATATATTCTGGATTTGAACTTTTGCTATAATTATACTATGACTCAAACTGTTAAATATGGCAATGTAGCATTATCACTTCCTTAAACTCTTTCATCCACAGAACTTTTCATCACAGAGGATGAGCTGAAGAAAGTCCATGACTTTGAGGAGCAATGCATAGAGGAGTACTTCAGGGAGAAAGATGACCGATTCCACTCTTCTAACGATGAAAGGATCAGAGTCACTTCTGAAAGGTTGGAAATAGCAATGCAGAAAACTTTTGTGTCATAGTGCACATTTCAAATCAAGCAAATCAAGCACATGCTGCAAAATACACACAGCAGAACAGAACAGAGACACAGATCAAGATTAGATAAAGTTTAGTCAGAGCTTTATCCAGTATCTCTGGTTTAGTTAAGTTTAGTTTAGTTGCACATACATGTATAGAAAATAGAGGAAAAAGAAATTAAAAGTTAAAACATTGTACAGGAGAGGTTACAAGCCAAAAATGGCTTATGAAGATACCTCATGACATCAAGACATGAAGATAACAACAATCATACACTGAAAGAAAAAAGAGAAATTGTTAAAAGTATTTGCAAATTAGAGTCCTTTTCAGGGGTTTTTGAAAAACGATAATGTAGATGATGATTGTAAAGATGGAAGAAGGATGTTCCAAAGAGATGGTCCTCTGTATTTCAATGTATATTGATAAAGAGAAGTCTGGAAGGACAATATGGAAGATAAAGGTCCTCAGATTGTCTTGTGGAATATGAGTGAATGTCTGTGGAAGACTTCTGAAAAACACTAGGCAAGTCATGAGTGAGATGTACATATTAATAGATGAATACAATGTATATGTATATATGTATATGTTAACATTAAAAGTTGATAAATATTGGTATTTTCTAAAGAGAGAAGCAAATGATTCACATTTTTTAAGCAGAGCTAGTCACTCTCAAAAAATTATTTTGAAGTAGAATAATCGTATTGAGATAAGTGGAACATGTGGTAGCCCAAGCTGTATTACAATACATAATACAAGGGTAAATGAAGCTATAGTAAAAAATTAAAATACAGAGATGATCGACCAGTGAACAAACTCTAATTAAGATACCAATTGACCTCATAGTCTTTTTACAGACAAGTTCAATATTGTGTTACCAAGTTAGGTTTTTGTGTACTATGACCCCTAGAAATTTAATGTAAGGTATTATTTTGATGTCGTCTATGAAAATGTCTTTGAGAGAGATTTTGTTCATCTGAAACCATTTAAATTTGCTTCTTGAATGAGTGTGCTAAAATTTTCACGTGAAGATACCAGACTAGTATCATCAGCAAATAAAACAGGCGGTATATTTTTGCAGACCCTAGGTAGGTCATTTATGTAAATCAAGAACAAAAGAGGTCCAAGAATGGAGCCTTGAGGCACTCCACAAAGAAGCTTAGCTCTATTTGAATCATACCTATTAATAGAGACATACTGCTCCCTGTCCGTTAAATAATCGACCACATTTTTAAGCAACAGCATTAAAGCCATATTTCTCTAATTTTGCATTAAGGATGTTGTGATCAACAGTGTCAAAAGCATTTGACAAGTCTAAGAATATGCCAAGAGTAATTATCTTGTTGTCTAAGGCTGTGGTGTTTTCGTTGACAAGCTGCAAAAGAGACATTTCCTAGAACCATATTGATGGCTATACAGTATGTTGCTCTCATCCATAAGCTTTTTCATTCTGGAATATACTAGTTTTTCAAGAACTTTAGAAAAACATGGTAAATCAGATATAGGACGATGATTATTATATCAGCTGGATTCACCTGATTTGAATAGGGGTATGACTTTAGCTACTTTAAGGTCACTTTGTACAACACCTGTTCTGAGCGATTAAGTTAAGACATGCGTGAGAAGCCCAACGATAGACAAAACTACTTTCTTTACAAGGCTAGATTGTATTTCATCATGCCCTGCTGAGGAGTCTTTCATCCCTAGTATAATGTTCTGCACGTCTTTAGAGGTAGGAGGGTCAAACATGCTTATGCATGAAGATGTTGTAATTTCAGCTGTTTTTTTACCGTGTCTTCTTTCTCTTCTTCTCTACTTTACCAGGGTGGAGAATATGGCAATGCGTCTCGAGGAAGTCAATGAAAGGGAACACTTCATGAAGGCCTCGCTGCAGACCGTAGACATCCGTCTGGCTCAAATGGAGGAGCTGATTGGAAGAATTGCCGTAGCACTGGAGCGCGTGACAGGTGTTGAGCGTGGGGAGGTCAACAAAGTACGTTCGCGGACTTCATCTGACTGCACAGACTCTGCATACATACTCCGCCAGGGTGAGTGCCCAGAAGCAGCATACATCCTGCGACAAAGCAGCTTTAACAGCACAGAGGGGAATGCCTACCGCCTGCAGGAGGCACTGGAGGGAACAGCTGAGGGCTCCATGTCCCCTCCTTCCCCTACTAGCATGGCCGCACGGACAAGGAGCCACTCATTTTATCACGGTCGTGGTGGTGAACGTGCAAGTGGAGCTGAACGAGCTGAGAGCTTCTTCAAAGAACGCTCCCTCAGTCTCCATCGAGCCAACAGCTCACAATCAGTGTCCTCAGGTGCCGCCCCCAAGGAGTCTAAGCCCCTCCCTCTGGCGACGCTGTCGGTCTCCCAGCAGCACCGTCCATCATCATGCATTGATATCTATGTCTCAACTTCTGAGGAGGTGGGGCCTGCGGAGGTCTTTCTGGATCCTCTCCGAGTGGTCCCACCACTCCAGAGGGACTGCTCGGTGCAGTCGGATACAATGGAGACGGTGCTGCCGGGAGGCCGGGACTTCAGCAGTGCTGCCACCAGTGGTATGGGCGACAGGCACTCGGAGGGTGGAGCAGGCAGCAGCGGAACAGCTGGAGCCATGTTTGATGACAGTGCAGCTGCTGACTTGTCGTTGTGCTCAGCCCACCTTTTACCAGACACCACTTTACCTCCTTGGGACATGGAACCATCCCCACCTCCCTCAGCAGGGCTGCTGGAGCGCTCTAAGAGCAGCCGCTACCTCTCTACAGCAGGCACATCATTCCTGGATGAGCCCCCTCTGGTCAAGTCACACAGCCTCATGTTCACACCAAGAGGCTGTTACAGTGGAATAGGCGCAGGAGTCCAGGTAAAAGCTGCAGAGTACACCAGCATCACTGACTGCATCGACACACGCTGTGTCTCAGCCCCATACACTCCTGCAGAACGCTCAAACTCCCCCGGAGGATCCACCTCTTTCCCCTTTGATAAGCCGCCAGACATTGCTTCCTCTCACCCAGAGAGAGAAGCAGAGCTTAGCCACACAGAGTCTGATCCTGAGGACCCTGAGGACCTGATTCCGGCCCCTGATACGCCTCGTCTAGGGGGCCTTGGTGGGCCCAGTGGAGCCCCTCTCTGCTCCCCCTTCTCCAGGCTGGAGCGAGCAAACAGCTGCTCCTCAGACGACTCCCATCCTTCCCTCACGCTGGCCCCTCCGCACCGGAAGAGCCTGTCGGTGAGTGAGAGGATGGAGAGGGGACCGGGTCTGGGGGCAGACAGGGGGCCTGGGCCGGGGGGCCGGGGTCTGGCAGGAACCAGAAACCCCTTCCTCAGGAGCAAGTCTGGAGCACGGCCCGAAGCAGCCAAGACTGACAGCCTGTCCATGAGGAAGCTGGCCACTCCGTCAGCTTTCCGCAGCTTTGATAGACAAAACTACACGTGACAAGAACACTGGTCGGCACACTCACACACTGATAGGACCAGGGAGGAAAACTGAAAGGGCCAAGGGCAAATGGTGAAAGCAGGGTGAAGTTGCCCATAGATGATGATCTGAACCAGATCTACAGTTTTTTCACTTACGTTTTAGGTTAGAAAAGATGGTAAAAGTTTATTTATAGACAGTACTGGGGAGGCAACTTTACCCTGGATCAGGTGTTGGGGGGGGGGGGGAGGATGGGAGATGTAGGCGTCCTACTGTACACCAGTCAAAAACAAAGAGCTATGAATCTAGAGTAGTTTTTACCTCCTCTTGTAGCTAAGTAACTCTCAATGGGGTGTTATGGCAATGGAAGGTGTATTTGTACTGTATGTCTTCCACCCACCACCTTTACGTCAAGTAGACATCTGTCACTGTGTTACATCACATATCAATCACGTAAGTCAGAGAAAGTGTACTGTTACTCCTAGCTGCATTACATGGTAGAAACTGTCAAGTCTGAGAGACAGAGAGGCAAAAGAAAGAAAAGACAGCCACCTCATTTTGTCATTTTGTCTTAGCGTAGAGTCATTACTGTCGCAAAACTTTCGCTTTAAATGCATTATCCTCTCTTCATATAATCCTAACTCCACTCTGTAAGAGCCAGGCACTAGCAAACAGAGAGAAGCTATTATTTATGGCTGCTTCATAAAGGATTCAGTGAAGTGTTTGAAACCATCGGGAGCTATGTCCTCTCTTGGTTGCACTGGAAATGATTGCTGTAACATGGCAACAACTTACCTCTAGATACACAAATACACCTTTCAAATAATCAATATTTATCTCTTTTTTCAGAAGTATATCAAATTTGCCTTTCGTTGTCTTGTGTTTTTTTGTAGCATAATTTATCTACTCAGCTGTTTCTTTAAGTCCAGTTAAAAAAAAAGCAGTGTTTTAATGTACACCAGTCAAAAGGTCATTACTCTATCACAAGTCTACAGTCATGGCTGTCGTATGTCAGCAGTCTGTATCTGCAGTAACAACTGGGTTTAATTAGCCACATGATAAGACTGAAAAGCTAAATGTTATCAGGAAAAACGCGAGAAGGAATGTGACATGAGATTAGCAGGTGACAGCATCCAGTGTTTTACAACTGATGTTCGGGGGAACAGGAGTCGAGGCATGAAACTATAACAGGAAATGGAGATAGAAGAGTTTAATCAAGTGCATGTCGACATTCACATGCGTATTTACATGTCTACACACACACGCACACACACACTGTCAATCTTACATAACACTAGAAAATAAACTCCAGTTCAGACCTGATCCCTGAGAGCTTTAACAAGTGCAATTGCAAAAAATGGGGGCAAGAGGGCGCTATGAGCCTATTTCTAAAGCAATGCTTGCTGGGTGAACCTGATGTGAACCTTCTTTGCCTGCACCTGACACCAAAAATCCTTACACTCTCTTGTAGCCCAGCCCTCCTCCTTCAGGTTTTGGCAGTGGCATTATGTTGCAATGGTTTTACATCCACCTACGCCTAATGGATCCGTCCTTCATCGACTCCATAACTGTCATTCATTTGCTTTTCTCCTTTATTTTGTTAATTGCATTCAGAGCCAGACACTGCAAAAGGAGACTTTAATAGAAAGCAATTACCCGATGACTAAGCCCATTATAAAACATATACAGAGTTCCTACAGAAAGAGCTAATTTATGAATTTATTTTTTAAAAAAGAAGCTTGAAATAAGCTGTCAAGTATATGCATTCTAGCTGAGATATAAGGAAGACGTGCATTTTAAGTGACATGGAGGAGGAAACATGGGGTTTAATATTATTAAAAGATGAAAGCCAGATCAGTGTTTTAAAAAAAATATCTTTTTTTAATCAAATGGGAAAAGTCTGGGGGGAGGAAGATATCCTTCTCTGATGGCTTTGTAAAGATAAGATTAGGTAAAATTAATAGAATTCTTTCTGATTTTTTTTTATTTTTCTTTTATATTTCCTCACTATTACAATTTAGTTTAATCATGTTGCATTTATTTTGAGATTGATTCTATTTATTGACATTTCCTTGCTCATTATCGACGATTACAGTAAATGCCTGTTTGAATTATGAAATCAATATTTATATCTTCTCAGTGATATTTTTGTCAAATTTTAAGTATTTTCTAATTAAGCTTTTAAATTTAATAAAAAGATGACCATCGACATGCACTAAATGCTGATGTATTATATTATTTATTAAATATAGAATTGTCTGATATACTGTACATTTCAATCATATTTAAAGTATTTAAAGTAGTTTTTATTGTATGTTTTATCAAGCAGCCTCTGAGAATTTTCTAATGTAAAGTTGACACGGCAATACACAGTTGCCTGAAAACCAAACTTAGGGTGCCTTTTGGGCATGGATGGAGTATGTGGGGACTGAAGTGATTCAGAAATCTGTGAAATTTCTCATTTCTTGTTTTTCTCCCCCTAATCATAGAGCCTAAATATCTGTGATTATTTTCAACATGTGGCTTTTGCATACACTCATAGACCTTTGTTGTTCTCTTTAAACACATCTGATGTACAGAGCGGGGGATATGTTGTTATTGGTAGACTGTATCATTGCTTGTATGGACATTTAAATCCACCGAAACACAGAGAGATCTCATTCAGAATAATAAATCTGTTTGCACATGAAACTGAGACAAAAAGGTGAGGATATAGCATGAATTTGTATGATCTGATTTATCTCGCTTATCTCTTTGTGTCACACTCCACAGTCCTGTTTGCTGATCCAAACTGTTCATACACCTGTTAGCTCTGACCCAAACCCTAAAACTTAAAGGGGCTCTCCAGTGATTTAATACTGCACAGGTTGGGGGACTTTTTAGACACAGATTTTAGTCCCCAGTATGGATCCTACAATTCCCATGGTGCAACTCAATAGCATCTTTTTATAGACTTTCCCTGACTGTTAAATCGTCTCATCTTTCAAACCCTGTATCCCTAGTTGATAACACAGGTTGTCTGTGAAATATTTGAAGTCTCAAGCCTGACTGAAAATAACCCTGATAACATCATCAGGATTATTTTCAGAAGCCCCTTTTACACTGCCTGTTCAAGGTGGGAATGTTGCATCTTTATTCCACCTTGCTGTTCTTTATAAACGGTATGAGTGCAGAATGGGGGACACAGTTGTCTTGCCTTTAAACTGGCAGTGTAAGTAGGAACAGCACCGGATCGACATCTGTGTAAAAGGGATAACAAGTAAGATGGGACCATGGACGGGACAGGTGGGTTATGTGTGCGACCTACTGCCGGGAGATTTCAAAAGCAGCTAGCAGCAGTTAGCAGCTGTCTCAAAGAAGAAGAATAGATGATGATTTTTTTCTGCAAATTGGGAAGTCAATGAGGTCTGGGAGCTCCTTACCCTCCGAGCAGAGAGTAAGATCAGTCTCTATGTAACGGGGAAGGTAAATGACTGTAATAGCCATGTTGTTGTTTAGAAAGCGCTGCTAACATGTATGTTATATGTCACACTAGAGGTTCATGCTATATGTTGTCACAAGTCATGCCTCTTTTGCCTCCAGGACACCGACTTAAATCACACACGGGATGGCATGATGCCACCGTTCTTAGGTTCTGTGTAGAAAAGGCAAAGAGGGTGTAATGAAGGGACTTCATTATTGTGCGAACTTGGTCTAAAAAAGGGGCTTTAGACTTCAGAAAGCTCCATCCAGAGCTACACAAGACATACAACTGTGTTCAGAGGCTGAATAGCAAACTAAAATTGGTGGAGATCCCCTTTAAAACAGTAATTACAACACTATTACTTTGTGGACACATGCTCAGTATGGATCACATGAGTTCGAAAGATCAGGCAGGAACACACTTGAAATACCCAGATGAAAAATGTGATGTTGTGGCCCAACGGTACATGCAAAGGATCGGATTTGCAATTTCCTCAACAAATATGTGGTTTACTGTGTGTTTAAGAGAGGAAAGGTTGACCCCAAGTCAATACTCAGGGACAACGTTACCCCAGTGATGCAAGGTAGCAAGTTTATTATGGTGGAAAGAGAGATAGAAGTAGAGAGGTTTGGATTTGTCTGCAGCAGAAGGCCTCCAATATAATCACTGTGCTTTAGGAGTCTAACCCAGAGTCTTCGGGGATCGTAGGGACATCTTTTTGTGTCTTTTGTCTTAAGAAATGGCAATAGAAAATGAATGAATGTCTTCATACTTGATCGACTGACTTTTTTGACCCACAGGAGTTTAACTTCTTCGCAATCCAAACAAGAATTGTGTATTGTCAGAGAGGGCTTTGGTCCCTCACACGCTGAACCAAACCAAACTTTACCAAACCAAATGAAAAGGAGCTGAGTTGCACTCTGCTGACCTGCTGTCTACACAGCCACGGCTGACAGGAGTCAACCAAGCAAAGTTCGCAGAGTCCAACTCAGTTATGCATGGCTTACTATGTAAACAGTTGACTGTGTCGGACTGAAAGTTAAGACCCTCCTGTTTGACCTACTGTGATAGAAAATCTAAATATTATTTTTAAATTTGTTTATCCTTACAGTAAGGAACATGAGATTACATATAAGTGTCCAAGGCACTTCTAACTCGTGTGTACATGATTCTATAAATGGTTTTGTGGTATGTTGACATGGCTGTAAGGAGGCGTGTGTAAGTGCGTGTACATTAGCTGCGTGTGAACCCAGACATATAGATGACACCAGTAACAGGGAGGCATGCCAATACAACACAACCTGACAGAATCTCAGTGTACAGTATTTTTTAAATATTTTCCTATACTGTATCTCATGAGCATATGATGATAATCAGCTTCCTTCCTATAACGACCTGTGACTCGTAACCTAAAGAGAGTTCCACGCACGTTTTTTTTTTTTTTTTTTTTTTCCTGCATTTTTTTTTTTTTTTTTTTTCCTGCAATAATTGCTGATGTGCTTCTACAACTGAAAGGGACTTATCCCCCTACTGGTCACACTTTATTTAATGTCCTTCAGATGCATGCAGTTCTTCCACTCAGAGTGTACAGAGACGACCTGTAAAGACGACGGAGAGAAAGATAGAGAGAGATTATAATATGAAATCAAAGTAGTGAGTATTTGGATGCAAATACAAATCTGTATTCTTCAATGTGAATAGGATCATGTCTGGCATGCATTGTTAAATAAAAAAAATGAAATAGATTGGTACTCCGTGTCTCGCCTGTTTTTACTTCACTTAAACAATCAGACGATAAAAAGGCTCATGGTTTGAAGGTCAGATGTGAGATCTGAGGAGCATGTCTGGTGCAGTCATGTTAGTTTTAGCAGGTTACAGTAATGACAAAAGACAAGCAGACACTTAAACGAAGGAAGGAAGAGGCATTGGATTGAAAATCAGGAACATCTGCATTTCTTTGACTCCCCTCATGTAAGCTACAAACTTTGGCCGAGAGCTGTCAACCTCAGCGCTGTAGAACTCCTGAAACATCCCATGCACACAGTGTGTCAGCCATCCTGTAATGAGGCACACACATCACACAAGCTGTTCTGCAGTTCAGGCAGGACATCAGGCTCCCATTGCCTCCCCCCCTGCGTCCCCCCTGACTGCTGTTGAGATAAGTGTGACAGGTGCTGCTTGGTCGTCTGTCATTTTTAAAACTTGTCCCACTGCCACGAGGCACAAATACAGCTTTGACTTTGTCCCATTAGAAAGATGTGTTGTAAAGTGTGCAATTAGTATAATTTATATCTAACCACTTTTCCGAGACAACTGACACTTTTTATACGATATCCTTTGGAAATGATTGTTTATACACAACACATTTTACAGCACATATATTTCTTGCAGTTTATTCTCTTCTTCATGGCTGTGGCTGGCTGAGTGGCTTTTACAGTCTGTGTAAAACAACCATCTGTGCGTCAGTTTGCAACATTGCACAAACTGACACTTCTGCATTTATGTATGTGTTTGTTTCAGCCTGCTTTATGGACACAATAACATTACCACCTGTAGTACAATACAATCGGTGCAGTCGCCCTGTCATGAATGTTTCCTCTGTAAAGCTTACAGTGTTTCATGTTTGCTGATACAGTGCCCAAAAAGATGTGCAGACACTTTTGAGGTCATTTTTGAGGGTTAATGTTCTTTTAATTGATTAATATGATTGCAATGTATAATAAGGTATTCTTGTTTGAACAGGTGTAACAACATCTTTGGTACCATACCCCTTACAGTATAATGCAATGCATATGTGACCACAAAAACTCACCTTAGGAACTGAATTCTGTCTCTGTGTTAATGACATTTGTCTCATCAAAACTGACAGCTTTGTATTTTCGGTGTTTTGTTTAATCACACCCATCTTAATGCATGCAGTGGTGGAAGAAGTACTTAATTTAAAGGTCCAGTGTTAGGATTTAGGAGTATCGATTGGCAGACATGGTATATAATATTCACAACTGTACTTTTATTAGTTTACTGTCACCTGCTACTAAGAGTCAATGTGTTTAGAATGAGCCATTTATATCTACATACAGAGCGGGTCGTGAATTTATGTTTCCTAGGGTAGCAAAGTCAAGACCCGCTGATTGGCTAGAAAATGTTGTCTTTGATCATTGGCTTGGCAAAGTATAGGCATGAAGAGAAAGATTGGTTAGGGTTAAGCAGGATTTACACTTCTGCGTCAAATCGATGCAGTATCCTATGCCATACCCTACACCGTACCCTACGCCGTAGCCTGTCATGAACCTCCCCAGAAATGTAACTAAACGCCGTGGCGTCGCATACCTTCTGTCAATTATTGTAAGCAGAAACAATTTCCCTCAGTGCAATTAATTTCACAGATAAGAAACAATGAATCGTGAAGACAATAAAGCCTCCACAAAATAGCATTTTAAGACTTGTGTGTGATTTATCCTGGCTTCATATGAGTAGAGGAAATCTCCACCATCCGCTAAGCTAATTTATACAATGTAAAATGCCATAGGCTTGTGCTTATAACATTAGCATATTATATTTGTTTGGAAGCGTATGCAGTTTAAGACAGTAGTTTTGCCAGTGAACCTTGTGAGTTGTAATGGAGCCAAATTTTGTAACATTATATTTGTTAAATGTTGCTGTTGTCCCTGGCTTCATATGAGCAGAGGAAAAGTCCGCTAGCCACTAGCTTCATATGAGCAGAGGAAAAGTCCGCTAGCCACTAGGCTAATTTATACAATGCAAAATGCCATAAGCTTGTGCTAAAAACATTATGTTGTAATTGTGGGGAAAATGTGTCCAGCAAAACACAAATGCTTTGTCTGTGAATGCTGTGAGTTATAGTGAAGGCCATTTGTGTACTTGTGCCAACTGATATTTTGAAGGTGTAACTGCAGAGTGACACAGACACACCACAGCGCAAGTATAAATCCTCACAACAGCATATATAGGCCATGTGCGTATGCTATGGTGTTCTCTATATAGAGCTGACACACAAGTTCAAATCCCACTTTAGAATGTCAGGGTGTGCAAATCAGAGGTAGAGTAAGAAAGAGTAGGGCGGGTCATGCCTTTGCTATCCTTGGAAACAAAAATTTGCAGGTCCTCTTTCACAGGCTATGCTATGTTGTTCTACAGTAGCCTAGAAAGGACAAACCTTACACTTGCACGTGTAACTACAACTACAGTTAAATATAATGTAGTGGAGTAAAAAAGGTACAATATTTGCTTCTGATATGTGGTAATGATAGAGTAGTGCATAAACTGAAATGCCTCTGTCCTGACAAATAGACCTACCGCTCAGAATGACCTACCAACACGATGTGCGCATGTGCAGAGTGAAAAAAAAAAAATTCACGCCCAAAATTTTAAACTACCTGGGATCTTCGCAGGTAGGAAATATCTATCAGAATGGACTATTACCTCTATAAACGTTATTAAAAATATGGTAGCTCATTCTGTCAGGTAGGAAATATCTATCAGAATGGGCTATTACCTCTATAAATGTAGTTAAAAATATGGTAGCTCATTCTGTCAGGTAGGACTTCAAGCAAATGTAAGTTTCCTTTCCTTTTGCAGGAACAGATTTCAGACATGATGTGCCCATCAGAGACAAATGTCACACTGAGGTAATAGTCCATTCTGATAGATACTTCCTACCTGACAGAATGAGCTACCATATATTTAATTACATTTATAGAGGGAATAGTCCATTCTGACAGATATTTCCTACCTGACAGAATGAGCTACTCTACTTTTAATTACATTTATATAGGCTGTATGTCTGCTTCTTACACGCATCTGACCTGAGTAGCTACTAAACAATGTTTTCGCCAGGGTAGGTCATTACGAGTGAGAGGCTTAGTTCATCAGACTAGTCAGACAGGATGCGCTCCTTGTAGCTCATCCTGAGTGGGTAGCGCAAACTTTCAGAACACCTCCACCACTGCATGTATGCTGCCTGTGGTTTATTCCTGTATGATTACTTTGATATTCCCCTTTTCTGTTTAAGTGACTTTGCAGCAGCAGCAGGGATGTTAACCCTGTGTAGGCTCCTCACTGCCCTGTTGTGTGTGTGTGTGTGTGTGTGTGTGTGTGTGTGTGTGTGTGTGTGTGTGTGCGTGTGTGTGTGTGTTCTGTCCTGTCCTGTCCTGTCCTGTCGTCATTGTGCAGCACTGCCTCCTGTTCCTCTCTGCATGGATCCATGGACCGCACTGACAGAGGAGGAAGCTGAACAGGGACTTCCAGTCTGCCCGCCTGTGGTCTGGTGAAGGTTTTCATATAAGGAAACGGGTGCGTCAGTTCCTACTCAGCACGTGGAAGGGAACATTCTGTACCGAGATTAGGCCTACGCACGTGCCCCCGCAAACTTCTCTCTGTAACAGAACGCGCATGCACACTCAAAAACAACAGCGTTGACACAATCACTATGTCGTGTCAACACGTCGACATGACCCAGATGCGCCGTGCACTCTTGAACTCTCGCACTTTTGTGAGAAGGGAAGCAGAGCAGCGAGAGCTGGAGCCGCAGAAGCCCCTCCTCTTTCGGTGAAATGTTTACAGCTCTGCTGAAGGAGGAGCTGGAGGGGGGCTGCAGGCTGTACGCGCCTGGCCAAGTCCCATTTTTTCTAACAGATTTTATTCTTGGAAAGTTGCGGGTTTTGCCAGTGAATTAAGCCAAGTGGAGGTGGAGTTTCTCTGCAGGAGGACTCGGGGAAAAGGGCGGAAAGTTCCTGCAGTGTTTGGGCTTATACGGCATCTGTTGTGCTCAAATAGGGACTTGAACTTTCCTCGTATACATGTTGTTTCTCAAAGCTTATGAGCACTGGACATCATATATCGAAGGACCACAATAAATGTGCTGTTAGGCAATGAGTCACTGCTGCATTGCAGGCAGGATCTCCAACTGAAGAGTTTGCAATTGTTAAGGATAGGTGTGGCACACTCCTCTCTGCCTGTTGTGAAACGTTGCTGCATTTGTAACATCCTCACACTTTAAAATGTATACACTAGTATCAAGGCTACATCAACACACACCATGATGTATCTCTGAGTGGAGCACAGAGGCATCTGAGGACAAAAGTGTAAGGAAACACTTCTGTGTGTGTATCTGAGCCATTTCATTCTCACATAAACAGCCCCGGGGAAGAGCATGTATCCAACTGCCAAGGAGAAACTGTTCAGAGGCAGCATTGCTCAATCCCAGCAACCCCAGAGCTCAGTGAGATTTTCTAGGAACTTCACCCATGAATGAATCGCCCATGGCACTCTTTTTTTTTAAGCTTGGAGTCTTGTTACACTTTCAGATGGACTGAGTTATATTCCGTCACACTCTCTCTTTCAGAGTAAATACTGTGTGTAGCTATGAAAGTAACAGAGGACTTTTAATTTGGAGAAAATTAAAGGCATATGCACCATGCATCGATGCAGAAAGCACAAAGTGGTGTATTAAAATCACCAGAATGCAGGAAATTAAGTGGCAAGATTTGCTGGCAGAGGACCCTCAAACCCCTTGTTTCGTATGTGGTCCCCCACCCAGTGTTGGAAAACAAAAAGAAAACTACACCCTTGACTAGGCTTGATGACAACAAAATGGTTTCTAGAACAGATTAGCCCACTTATGAAAATGTCAATTTCAAATGCAAATAAAACACTAGTAATGATCCCTATATATGCCACATTTTAATGTATTATAGGCTATGATAATGCATTGCAATACATGAAATCCACAGTATCAATTTATATGGACCTGTTTTCCAAGTAAGGCTATAAAGTTATGAGCGCACATTGCTTCTTGTAACCATACTGAAAGAACACTGTGGTTATGACTTGACACTTTAATGGTAACACACTGTCTGCTTTGGGTCAAGTAAGGTTCTACTAAACACAGGGTGCAGACAGAAGCATGATGTGACCATCATAGCATTTGTTGGCCTTGACACTGGACTCCATTATGAAACCTTGGGTGAGAGAGCAGATGTCCATGCATACTTTTAGGGGACTGAGGGAACTGCTGAAAGAACATCTCTAATAAAAGGAGTGGGATGCTAGCTTGGCAGGATAAAGAAACACAATGTGCTTGGATGGCTCATACATCACAAATACAAAAAGTGTCATGGATCCATTGAAGAGGTCGTCATACCTGAGTATGTTTTTGTTTTGGTCAGGGGAATGGACGAGTGGAAATCATATCCATGAGGATATTTTGATGAAGCCCAGATGTAGGAATATGTCAGCATTGTACATTTATGCAAGCTCGAATACAGTACATTTGCACATTTCATACATATCATGGGCATGGGATTATGAGACAGTGGACAATGGGCACAGATATGCAAAACGCCCCATTTTACTTCACTCTTGTGGGTTTGCCTCTCTTTGGTCAAATTAATCATTTTGTCATTTTCTGTCTTTGAGGTAATTTTGCATCTTTTTTTGGTTGTTTTGTGTCCTTGTAGACATTTTGTATCTCTTAATGATTGTTTTGCCCCTTTTCGTGGTTATTTTGTGTCTCTTTGCATCATCCATATGTGTTCATCTGAGTTACGTTTTGCAGGTGAGGAGCCGGGTGCCCCTGACACTTGGGCCCCTGTGCCTGGTTGGCCCATTCAGTAATCCATCCATCCACACGGCTGCCAAGCTGCAAATCACTGTTCGAGACCAACAGTCAACAAAACTGCCTGTGATTTAGGGAGTCACTGCTGTGTTTCCAGGAGCTTTCTAGGCACTAAGTATGGGTATTATGTAACAACCTGCTACTGTGTTTTTTAGCAGCGTTTTAGGCACCAAAACATGGTGTTTTGTAGTAAACTGTTGCTGTTTTTCCAGCGGGGATAGCGCTACAAAAAATTCCAGTGGGGGTTGTTCCCTCAAAACCAGGTATTTTAAGCCAAAATGTGATTTTTTTTCCTAACCAAGCAAGTGGTTATTTGTGGCTAAACATAACCACATGTGAAGTTTCAGTGTATATGTAATAACCTGCAAATGTAATGTATCCGTGGTTTGCAGAAATGTACAATGCCAACATTTCTTTCTGGCCAGTTGTTGCATGATGTGTCAGTATACACTAAATATCATGAGTAGAAGAAAAGCTGTAATCTTCTCCTGCTAAACCACAAAAAAAATATCCATTTCTAAATATTTAAATCCCATGAAATGTAACTTGTAAAAATGTTACTTTAGATTAACAGACACAGAGCAGTCATAAAGGCAAACCCTAACCACACTCTCCACCAATACATACATGATGCTCATAAGACCTAAAGACCTTTCATGCGTAATGAACTTTAATGTATGTCATTATATAATCTGTGGTTACATTCATGCCTGTAGGGCTTTATGACTATTGTTATTAAACATAACAGCGCACTAACCAAGACCTCTTACTATGAGGATTCATGTATTATAATGTGTTTATGTATGAAAACATATCTACACAGAGTGCTAATAAAATGTGCTTTTCATTTACTCTCATTTGAGACATTAAAATGACAGTGTGACTGTAAACTCAGGGAACTTCACATAAAAACAAAAGACAATGTCTTTGTGAGCAAAATGGAGGATGCTCATTCATTACAGTAACCTACCTTCTGACTGTTACAAGGTTACACAGCTAATCTAACCGCACAATTAATTTTCTCATATCTGTGTCTCTTGATGAGTTTGCAAGACAGACAAAAACTCTATTGTACACTAACATCACAGCCCGATCTCATGCACAGTGTCAAGTGAGGTTACAATGTCATTGAATAGTTCAAGCGTTTAGCTTTGGGGACAGTTGGGGACAGCACTAATTTAGGATCGCACCATGGATGAAAAACTAGGACGTTCAAAGTGAGACCTGTTCACAGCTGTAATATTATTGGCCACAGTGGCTGTGTTGGATTACATCTAAAAAACTAAACACATATATTTCATTTTATGACACAGATTCATGTGTCATCACCTAAATACTGATATGTCAGCTGTGGTTGGGTGCCAGTGCAGCTGCTAACAAGTGGATGTTACCCGGGGATAATATGTCATCAGTATTTTACCACAGTTCTTTTTACCACTAGATAGTGTAATCAGCTTCTACTTAGTTATTTCTCAAAACTGTATTGTAGCCTAACAATAAACCTGAGAATTGTATCATTCCAAAACTATACGGATTCACACTTGTCTTGTGATTAAATGAAAATTCATAATTACTATAAACTTGTTGACCCCAGATAACCATACACAAGGTTGCTTATAGTACAAACACCATATATAGATGGGCTGGTGTAACAGCTGCATTATAGTATGCCTCTGCTCTGAACTGCATGTATGGTTTGACCTTCACTGATTGATAACAGCAGAGCAAATAGTTTCGCAGCTGTAGGCGGGACATACAGCACCACCAACAACCACTGGCCTCTTAAGAACACCTATCAGCCAGACATCGCACTGCAGTCTCCACATACGAGGCAACAATAAGCCTTGTACTCAGTGTGGTGTGTGGCCCGTGATGTGATGTTGCAATGCATCTCATTTCTCAGCATGGGAAATGTAAGTTGTAGGAAGTGGTGCAGGATCTGTGTAGCCATGCTCTTAAGCAATCTGCAAGTCTGTGTCCGATTCCGTTGTCTCCCACACTGTGTGTGTCCATTTCGCGCAAATAAGCAGATAAATCCACTGGTTCATTCAACAGGAAGTTACTTTACAAATATGGCGAATATGCACTTTTAAATTATATAATAAAAAGCCGTTTGCCATTAAGGCCCAGAGGCGTGCCAAGATGAGGTTGTATCCTCAACAGCTATCCTGTTATGATGTTGCATTCAGGTGTCTATTCAAAGCATGTGTTAAGTATGAGTTATGTTTGGTAGGAAGCGGCAAAATGAGCCTAGTGAGAGGAGTGTCGGTAAGTGAAGAAGTATTTATGCTATGAGTTGCTACGGGTGAATTAACTGGACAAAATGTGCACAGTAAATATATTAAATTCTGATGCTGCGTAGTTTATACTATAATCACACAACATAGGCTTTTAAAGTTGTAAGTGTATAAAAATGTTCAGTCAAATATTTCTAAATAGATTTTTTGTGTGTTTTACATACACATATTCACATTTCTAAATACACTGCCATTTAAGCGAAGACCTCAAAATCACTTTTTGACAACGGTTCCCATATTCCCCACTCCCCTCAAGTACGTGAAAGCAACATCAGTCTCGTCCCGCCTTCTGTTTAACCCTCCCAGTCTGTGATTGGGCCAGTGCGCCATCTATCACCCCTCTGAATGGACAGTTCCAAAAACCGAGTCACGTTCTCCCTCAGCCAATCACAGCGCCGCGTTGCGATGACACCGTGGGATTCCGCGAAATTGTTTCTTGGAGTTGAGAGAAGTGCTGCTCGCAGTGAAATAGGACAAGTTGACGCATGTGTGGGAGCGCACAGAAAGGCGGAATAAACGCAGACACAATAGGCTCGGCTCAGTCGGGAAACGGTGCGTGTTATTTTAGCTTGAAGAGAAGAAGCTCCAGAGGGAGAAGGAGAAAGGAAGAGAATCAGAGTGCTATCTTTCCTGTGGGGGGTGTTTATTTATCCGCCCTGCAACCTCAACAAGAAAACGCAGCCTTTGCGGAATAGTCACATTGAAGACGACACGTGTGGATGCTTAACCACATGTTTCCTGGGTGGACTGCGGTCTAATTTCTTTATTGTACCCACCCTTTGAGTACATATCTACTTTATTATATATATATTTTCTGTTCTCCAGCCGGAGCTGTTGTAGTGATGTCAGAGGTGGATGTCTCTGCAGACTGTGACCCCAGCCGACCACCGGGGCGAACAGAGGACATGTTGAAAGAGACCCAGGAGAGCAGGACTTTACTGATGGTTGCTATGATTTTACTGGACTTAAACAAATGCAACCCAAACGCGATCAGCCCAGGGGACAGTAAGTGCAGCGACGCCGGCACACAGGAGAAGAAGGATGAGCGGGGGAGTTGCCGGTTGAACGCCGGGGACAGCCGGGGCTCGGTGGCACCCAAACAGCCCCGGAGCAAGAGGGCGGCTCCGGCCACAGCGAGGCAGGAGTCTCCTGAGAAGAGACACTGCTGTCCTTTTACAGGCTGTGGGAAGATGTACGGCAAGTCGTCCCACCTCAAAGCGCACCTAAGGGTGCACACCGGTAAGTGGAGGAGGGCTCGATTGTGTTGACTACAGTGAAACTGCTCTGCGTCACTTCTGCCTTTATTCCTCATTTCCCACGCATGTTGACATCACTGCTAAAACTTTACTGGCTATTTCAAGAACTCTGACAGTGACAGAGTGATGTCATTATAAAGTTATAATACTGACACGTGATGTGTGATGTTTAACACTCCATGTTGTGTCTGTGTAATGTGACATGACGCGTGTAAGTGAGAGACCACATGTTTCTGGAAATGAATAACAGATTATTGGAAAGGTGGTCCCATGAATTTGTCCCTGCTGGGGGGTGTGACAGACCCGGCCCAGAGGCTGGCCGGTGAGGGGAGGCTGGTGTGAGAGAGATATGGAGGGTGTGCGTTAATGTGCTGTTGACACGCAGCCAGGAGGCGATCTGGGAACACCGCGTGCCACCGCCCATATTTGTGATGCGAGCTAGATTGTGCAGGTGTGATTATACTGATACATGCCATATCCAAATAATGCCTCTTAATGTTTATCACTCCTGTTTATTTGCGTTGTCTGATATGCGTTTACATGTATCACGCGTAATGCTATAAATAGCGCGTAACAGTGTAATAAATGTCTTGGCTTATGATTCACATGCAGGTCACTGCGACACTGTTGCCCCCTCATGTTCTTGTCCGGAGATAACCCTCCCTGCGCCACCATTTCCTCATACGTCATCTTCCTCCACTCCCCCTCGAGTCGGGTTGTAAACAAGGGCAGACATGTGGTTCAATGGAGCACATGTGGGGGGGTGGGGGGGTGGGGGGGGCAGCCATAGTTTTCTATTCACGAGGCTCTTATCATGACTCACTATTTCTAAATCAATATGTCCTGTTATTGTTCCGAGAAAATGTTGT
Source organism: Epinephelus moara (assembly GCF_006386435.1). Classification (NCBI taxonomy): domain Eukaryota; kingdom Metazoa; phylum Chordata; class Actinopteri; order Perciformes; family Serranidae; genus Epinephelus; species Epinephelus moara. Next base: position 16,943,823 of record NC_065513.1, read on the forward strand.
TTATGCAGGCCTTCCCAAAATTTTGTGAATCCTGTACTCTGTACTTCATCCTCCCACTCCTCCTCCTCTCACGTATTTTGTGTCTCTGTGTCTGTTTGCTCTTTTTTTTATTCATTGCCTGCCCTCCCTCTGTGAATGGTTACGGATAAAAAAGATGGTTTCGAATTAATGTGAATTAGCTCAGACTAAACAGGTTAGGTGTACCCTGATAAAGGTTACTCTAATGTTTGGTGTGTGTGTGTGTGTGTGTGTGTGTGAGTCCTGGAGACCTCATGCTTATATGTAACTTGTTTTACCACTTTGATACTTTTGAACTGGTGACATGAGTCAGAAAATTTCCAGAATTATACAACAAAAGATGCATCACTTCTGTCTGGAGTCTCTGAGACTCTGCTGTAAAACACAATTATATCACAATGGATCAACATTTAAAGGAAACCAATGACTAATTTTTAGCACATACAGCAGTGGGGTTTGTGGGTCCCCAAAAAAAACTTTTTTTTTTTGTCATATTTGTTGAAACTGTCAGTATATCCTGACAGTAGTACATGAGACAGATAATCTGTGAAAAAAAATCAGGTTCCTCTGGCTCTTCCTAGTGATCCTTATGGCATTTGCAAGAATCCATCATGCCTGAATGAAAGCAGCAAATCAAAACCAGGAGGAGTCTGTAAAGCGGGATTTATACCTGTGCTCCAGCTCTATGCAGAGCCTATGCCATAGCCTACATGTATGGCCTACGCTGTTGTGAGCATTTGTACATGTGCGGGGGTGTGTCTGTGTCACTCTGCAGTTACACCTCCAAAACACTAGTTGGTGACAGGGTTTCTGTGAAGTGCTGTAAAATTTAGTTGATTCAAAACACACATTGAATATGGCTTAATAGCAACAATTTCAAACACAAGTACATAAAGTGGCTTCACTATAACTTGCAGGATTCACAGACAAAGCATTTGTCCTTTGCTGGACACATTTTCCCCACAAATACAACATGCTAAGGTTATTAGCACAAGCCTATGGCATTTTACATTGTATAAATTAGCCTAGCCACTAGCCAACTTTCCTCCATTCATATTAAGCCAGGGACAACAGCAACATTTAACAAACATATCATTACAAAACTCGGCTCAATTACAGCTCACAAGGTTCACCGACAAAACAACTGTCATACTAAACACGTTTTCCAAAGAAATACAAAATGCTAACATTGTTAGCCCCAGCCTATGGCATTTTACATTGTATAAATTAGCCTAGCGATGAGTGGAGATTTCTTCTTCTCATATGAAACCTGGATAAATCCCAAAGTATAAACTGGAGGTCTGCGCTGTCTCAACATGTAGTTACATTTCCTGGGATGTGCACGTCAGGCAACAGCATACAGTACGGCGTAGGCTCTGTGTCAACGCAAAGCCTACACCTGCGCCCAGGCGTCGATTCGATGCAGAAGTATAATCCTGCAGTAACGCATGTCAATCACTGCTTGTGCACAAAGTGGCTGAGAAACAACTACCAGCAATGAAAGATCTTCCCATCCCTGCTTAATCAACGGCAGCGTACACGCCAAACACAAGTAAACAAAATAAGGCTTCTGTGAAATGGAGGGTAAGCTTTTCTTTGACGGTCTTCTGTTTCCTTGTCTTTGCTGTGTGTGCTGTTGTTGGCAGTACAGTGTGTGCGCTAGTAGTGATTGCCATGTGTTGGAGACTCCTCTTAGCTCTGATTGCTTGTCTTTCATTGAGGTGCGGTGGATTCTTGCACTAGGAGGAGTCAGAGGAACCTGATTTTTTCACAGAGTATGTGTCACACGGACAGGATATAGTGGCAGTTTCAACAAATGTGATTAAAAGTAACGTTAAGGGTGAAGCTTATTAAATAAATGCAGGCAAAGCAAAGTCCTCAAAAGTGCTTTAATACAAAATTTGTGTGTGTGTGTTTCCTCAGGTGAGCGCCCCTTCGAGTGCACCTGGCCAGACTGCGGCAAAAAGTTCTCCAGATCAGACGAGCTGACGCGTCACTACCGCACACACACGGGCGAGAAGCGCTTCAACTGTCCACTGTGTGACAAGTGCTTCATCAGGAGCGACCACCTGACCAAACATGCCCGACGACACGCAGGATTCCATCCCAGCATGCTCCAGGGCTCAAGTGTGGCCAAGAGACGCCGCTGCTCCGTGTCCGTGTCCTCCTCTGACTCTGGAGACCAAAGCCCCGTTGGGGTGTGAGACACACCCGCAATACTGTACATATATGTATACATAAAGGTACATGCAATAGATACAAAGGCCTAAACAAACATAGACACACCCTTATGTGTAAAGGCGTGTGCATCTTGACACAAATCCCATGAGATCAATCAACTCAACCAGTCAGACCACTACTTAAAAAGTCTTCTATGCATGTAACATTGTGCAACAGCAAACAGAAACATATGTCTGAACCTGAGTGTAATCAAACTAGAACTAGACCCCTCTTATTCCCGCAGGTGGTTGGAATTTATTGAGGGTTAATCAGGGTCTGTCACACAGGTTCTACTTGCTTTGCCATTTGTAATTAATTTACTTTGTGTTGTGTGAGTTGTTTTTTTTCCCTGGAAGAGACTGTAATCCAAGAGGCATTCATGTACATGTATAGTTTCCATTAACACTACATGTGTTTACTTTGCATCCCGATTTTTATTTGCAGGATAAGATATTCCTAGTGGGTTAGGACGTTTTGGGAATAGTCCTTTAGTAAGTTTTATTGTTTCATATACACACTCATACTTGTACAGTCACTCTCCAGTCCAGGACAAGGCGAATGTACAGTATAGCAGTATTATCATGTAAATAGATTCAAAAGATTCACTTCCAGATGGTTGATATACTCAGTATACTGTAGTTAATTGTTATTAGAGAGGAATAAGACAAAGCTATAATATAGAGAAGTGCAGCGCTTGGGTATTTAATTTCATATATTTGGCTATGGACATAGTGAATGAGGCTTAATGTGAGCTTGTAGGTATAGTTTGTTTGTACAGATTGTTTCCTGTGTTGAAACATAAATGTTGTCACATCACGATAACGTTGCAATTAATTGCACCAAAGTACTGTAGCAGGACTTTGGCAAGACCATAGCAAACCTCACGCGGAAAATACATTTCAACATCGCTTTTTCAGGCTCAGATTCTGCCAGGAAAACACAACAGGGTATAAAGCCTTTAAAAGGGTAAAGTTGCAGACTTTACTTTTTCACTTGCAGTTGATGCTAAGACCACGATGATTCACGTCCAGTTTGTGAACTGTAAACAAGGAGGTCTGTGCCTTTTGAAGGGATTTTGTAGCAGAGAGGAATTTCTACATTTTCAACTACCTGAATGAACATTGTCAGATTCTTTAAGTTGATATTCAGCGATACTTTGAATATCAACGACTGTCTCTTACGCCAACAGTGCCAGTTGCTGTACATTTAAACTAACTTTTGTTTACTCTGTATGTGGACTGCATTTTATCAGGGAATAATGTTGGTCATTTCAGTCAATGTTGCACCCTCTGGTGGTGACACGGAAGCACAACATTTCTCATAACAATACATCATCAAACTTGTTTTTTTTATTTTCTGAGCTAGCCTTTTGCAATACTAGCATTTTGAGGCAGGTTCTGTTGATCAGTTTGTGAATCAATCAATTCCATCATGTAGCATGTTTGTATGTTTATTTGGTACAGTGTCTTTTTTATTTGTCTGGTAATCTTTTGTAATAATACTAACGAGGTGAGAGGTCTTATTCGTCCACTACAGGAGCCAGAAACATAGATGTCATTAGTTTTCTTTTTATACTTGCCACTTTTAATGCATTCAAACATCCAGATAGTGTGTAAGGTTAGGTGTAGTTAACCTTGTAGGACTCAAAGTACATACATTTGTAAAATAAATAAATGCTGTTTTTCTTTCGTGGCATTATGACAACTGTGATTAGATGTTGGTGCCTTTCAGGTTGAAGCCCTTTTACTTCTGATGCTACTGTACTGTAATCAGGGACTGTCAACGCAGACCCAATGTTATCGCAATATACATAGCTGTAATAATTACTGCTCAAGAAGTTTTAACATTAAAATTATTTTTCTTTCTAAATATTTGTTTGGCATATCTGTCCCACATCACACAACCATGTCAGACACTGTATTTCAGACCTTTTATAAATCAATATGTCTCTTCTGTAATGGTGCAGAGAAGGTGTAACAACACAAACAGTAAGGCAGAACAGGAAGTGCTCCATTAGCTTTGTGTTTATTTATTGTTTTCATACACCGCACATAACAATAACATTGTTAAATACTGTAATGGAAATGTTTACATTACAAGAAAATCATTTAAAAGAAAACCAAAGAAAAACAATTATCACCCGTGTCTATGTAAAAAAAAAAAGAAAAAAAAAAAAGCATAACTTCATAGACGGCAAAATGCTCTTCAAATAAACTAAATGATCAAGATGGTAATAAATACACACGTCTTTTAAACTTCTCTGTACTTAAGGCATACTCTAATTGCAAATTATCAACTGATTTTTAAGGGAGGGAGGGAGGGAGTCATAAATGAAGGGAATTAGTGCTCCAAGTCAGTGATCCTCGATGTTGCAATTACAAATCATTTTCCAACCTATTAGTCAAAAGAGACAAATAGATGCCACCTCACTCTTTATGTCTGTATATGTGTGTGTGTGTGTGTGTGTGTGTGTGTGTGTGTGTGTGTGTGTGCATGCCTGTGAAGGATGAAAAAGGGTGAATCTTCCTGCTGTCTGAACCTGTGTGCTTGCATGATGGTGCATGTTGTGAAAACAGAAATGGGAAGGAAGGAGTGTGCAGCGATCAAGAAAAGATACAGTGGAGCGGGGCAACATTACAGTGTGCGCTGAAAGATCTAAAGGCTTCCCGCCGTCCCTTTGGGTTTGATATTGTGAATCTATCGCGAGCATCATGTGTTGGAGGGTCGCTTCAACGATATGTAATCTTCCCTTTTGACACAGTTCATTTCAGATAAGACACTGTCACTGCTATGCAGGAAAGATTACACAGATATGGGCCCTAAAATATATTAAAAAAAACACAATAAAAATGTGCAAATTCAAAACAATACAAGTCAAGCTAGTGCCGCAACAGCTGGCACGTGATTGCACAATGAAGATAGGGCAGAAATCAAATGTGCAACAAGCTGATTCCTTATTATTTTCCATTCAGTTATTCAGTCCAGTGCTCTTCATGCAGTTTGTTCCTCAGCCATTCATGTTCATACATTCATCCCTTAACTCCGTACTCAAACATTGCAAGCCAGTAAGGCAAAAAAAAAAAAAAAGCAAAAGTGTTAAGGGTGGTGTGAATGAGAGAAACGACCTGGCCTGTGCTACATAACAACCCTGTACAGTACAGTGAATACGGTACCAGATATCCTCTATTTGGACACTGACACCACAGCCCACACTTTTAAAATATCGCCATGTCAACACATACAATCATACTTATCCATCAGGTTTAAAAAAAGAATTATAAAAAAAAAAAAAAGGAACTACAAAAATGCAAAAACGCAACCCAGAATCCAGTAAGTTAAGCAGAACAGTTGAGTCAGCAGTTATGATGTTTCTTATTCTTCAGGGAAATGGAGTTCATTAGAGCATTAATTTATAGCATCAATTTACCGTCTGTTTACTGCCTGCTAATATGTTACATCATGTTCACCAGGAGAAGGGCTCTCAAACACAAGTGCACGTCCTACCATAGGAGGAAACCACCACTTTTACTCATATTTTAAATACATATTGAATTTTTTTCAAATGTGTCCCTTCTCCTGGATTTTAAACCAAACACTATATGTTAATTTGATTATTTCTCATTGTCATTATCATCATAGCACTGTCATTACAATACTCTACCAATGCTTCACTGTCACCACTGTGGCGGCGAAGTAAACTCACAGCAGATGAAGATTGGGGGTTATATTGTGTGGATCGGGGGAAAGGGCATGAGGTCAGAGGGGTGGGGTTACTGTATTTGACAGGTGGTGGAGGAGGTTGCCTGGCAGCACATGCAGGTGGGGTTGACTGATTTGGGCGGGATCAGATCCAGGTCCTCGTCGTCAGGGATCTCGTCTAGGCGGTAACCATCTTTCAGCAGCTGGATGTTCAGATCCTGATTGATTTGCTGGAGAGAGGAGGATAGACAGAGGAGGGTGATGGGTTTGAATAGTGTTTCCCAACCCCAGGGCTGCTGACTGCTGGGCCACTTCCTGTTACTCCCACCATAACTGGTTTTAAATTAAAGTAGGTCATTAGATTATCAGTCCATCACTAGTTACTCGATCTGCATGTGGTTTGCAGAGTTATTCTGCCAGAACTGAACCCAACGGGTCCAGACATTTTGACATTAGTCAAATAAAATGTATGAAGAAATTTCTCTGCGCTGATCATCTGCTTACACGCCTGTCACGTGCTGTAGGAAGATACACAATGCCCACTGGGGACTGAGACAAAGCCAAGCTAATTGGTCCATTATTGTGTGGTCATTATTTTGAGGACTTTATATCATTCTGTAGCTTCATAGTAGTGAAGTGACCAAAATGTGGTCAAATAGGCATGTTTTACGGTCAAAATGCTATTTTCCCAAGCCGTTCTAAAATGTTTTCCTAGTGTTCATGACCTGATGTAGGTTTCTGATGACATTGCCTCCCCACCCCCCTAATGTGCCTCTTTGTGAGTAAGGAAGGCCTTCTTTAAGAATTGTGTGTTATCAGTCTCCCAAATAAGCTATATTCCGCTAACCTAGTGGTTCCCAACTGGTGGGTTGTGGTCAAAACGTGGGTTGTGGTCCGTTCTGAATGTAAAAATCACTTTATTTTTAGTACAGTGAATTTCCTCCTGTAGAGTGAGAGACTAACAGACAACTACTTGACAAAGACAGCAATCTAGCTCAACAACATGGCCAAACCTGAGTATGATGCTGAATGTATTGAATTGTGTGAACGTTAAACTATTGACTAAGGAGAAATCTGGACCCTGTGGCTAGACCAATTGGGAACCACTGCTCTAACCCACTAACCTGCACAGAAGCTCACCAATGTACTGCTGTGAACGCCAGGTTAGTTTGAGTGCAGAAGTCACATAATAAGACTAACTTAGAAACCAATTGAGGTAGCAGTAGACCACTCCTGTGTTCTGTGAGGTAAAATTACTGTTTTTGTCAAAGGAGCCTGTTGACTTTAAAGAGAGCAATATAACAGCTTCAGTTTTCAGACAGAAAAGGCTGCCCGACGGCAGGGTAAAGCAACAATATACCACTTAATATGAATAAGTCTTGTTCAAAAAATGCAAACTAAGCCTTTCAGTTCTTACTGAAAGTCCACTCTAACTTCTATAACACTGCTTTCTGCTGATTGCTGAGTGGGTGTTTCCATTTGAAAAACTTAGAAAAGAACGCACGTGAACCTGCCCTTTAAATTAACCTGGTGAGCTAGTAGTCAAACGTGGATGAAATTTATCAATAATAAAACTTCAGGTTCTGGTTGAAATTGGGTCTCAAATTTTTCAGTACAAGTCAGAATGAATCAAGTCAGGTCCAGTTTTAGGTCCCAACTGTAGTAGTGGCTTCCTGTCACTGTCTAACAAGCTTGCTAACATGACTTTAAAACAAAAGAACATTGACAATTTAAAAGACCTTGTACAAATAGTTGAGATGGTTGGATGAGAAGATCGATACTACTCTTATGTTTGTACTATAAATATGATGCTATAGCCAGCAGCTGGTTAGCTTAGCTAAAAGACTGGAAACAGGGAAACAGTTGGCCTGGCTCTGTCCAAAGGTAAGAAACTCTGTGTACCAACACGTTTATAACTTAGTAATTCACAAGTTATATTTTCTTTGCTTAATCCATGCAAAAAACAGAGGTGTGTTACTGTCGGTTTAATGTTTTACAGGAGGGTTTGTGCCAACAAGCACATTATTCTTCTGACTTAACCAGATTTATACAATAGTCAACTTTTAAATCTCATTTTTTTGAGCTCTTGACTTTGGCTGCATAAAATTTACAGTGGTAACCATGGTAAATAAAATTAGGGCACTTTCACAGATGGCTGTAAGGATCATCACTTGGTGTTTTGTCACGAACGTGATGACTAATGTCATGCTGTGATTTTTTTTTTTTTTTACCATTATTTGTATTAGCTGTCTAGTCTACTGTAGATAGACTGGACTGTTCTGTACTGCTTAAACAACAACCACTATTCCATACTTTGTCAGCTACAGTACAATCTTACTGTTAAAGAGCTTTAAAGAGCTTGTAGAAAGGAAGAGGGGGCAGTGGCCAAACTGGGTTACAACATGAACTGTATATTAGCTGATTATTTCAACATGGTAGCAATAAGATCTGAAAACTTGTGGTGTTCATATAACAAATAATATATCCACAACCCTTCAGAGACAGACGTCAGCAACAGCATATGGATGGAGACGGTGGAAATGAGTATTCCTCTGGGGAATAAATCTGATGATGTGTTTGTGATTTGCACTTAAATTGGCAGCAGCTTTGAAAACAGGATTTCCAGGAGCAGACACCCAGTGATGACATTTCATTTGTTTCCCGCTCTGTGTCTCATGCACATTTGTGTGCAGGTGCGTCTGCAATGTAATGATGCCCTTGTAGCAAGCACACACGCCTACAGAATTAACATGGATGAGCAGGATGGATATAAATGGGTTTGCTTCGAGACTGGCTTATAAAGGCCCCGCTCCTAGCCTTCTGACAATCATATGAAATGGAGGGAAGGAGGCGAGGGAGGGAAGTGAATGAGAGAGTAATGTAAGGTAAAGAAGCAGATATTTGCTCCATCACATATTAGGGCTGCCACGATTAGTCGACTAATCGATGACTAATCGACTATCAAAATAATCGGTGAATATTTTAGTAGTCGACTAATCGGTTTGAGTCATTTTTCATAGAAAAGTACTAGAAAAGTACCCCAAAATACTCTTACTGCAGCTTCTTACGTTCAGATATTGGCAGCTTTACACACTCTCCTGTGACAGTGAACTAAAACCCTTCGGCGTGAGTATGAAACAAGACATTAGATGACGTAATTTTGGGGTTTGGGCGAGACAGACCGACATTTTTCAACATTTTAACTCATTTTTCGATGAAATGATTAGTCGACTAATCGAAGAAATAATCGACAGATTAGTCGACAATGAAAATAATCGTTAGTGGCAGCCCTCTCACATATCTCACCTCTGCAGAGGAGTATCCCGACGATGAGTATCTAGACATATCAAAGTCATCATCACTGAAACAAACAAAAACCACAAGTTAGCTTTTCATTTCTGTTCTTATGTGTCAAGTAGTGTATTAATGTGTGTGTTTGTGTGTGTGTGCGCTCACCTGTCTGTGTCTAGGGCCACCAGGGGCTTCTCATCTGGGCTCTGGTCTAAAGACGAATAGCCTTTATTTGGCACTACCAACCTACGGGGAGGGAACAGAGGAGAAATGATCAGAGGAGCTGAAAATGGGTGTAACAGAAGATAACAGGAAAAGGTAGGGGAAGGAAAATAGATTCACAAACAGGAAGGGGTGAGTAACACTGGCGGAGATGCTGAAAGAAAAGGAAGGCGGGTCTGGACGCCACATCACAGCTGAACTACAGTAACAACAGAAGCATGAAAGAGGTCTGATTTCTAATTTGGACATCTTACAAACCCTAAATCAATAAAACTACTCTCTTGCCAGCCCCACTGACAGACAGAGATAATGAACATGAGATTACAATCCATCTTGTCAAGCCCGTGAAAACACGTTTCTAATTTTACTCATATAATCTATATTCAGTGCACTATGACGTAAGACAAACAGAATCAGTTGACAATTTATTGGTGATGCTGCATGTGTGTGAAACAAATACTGGAATTTATTATAAAATAGAATTTATTTTAAGTTGAACTCTTTCTCATTTTCCCCACTAACCTCTCAGGCCTCAGTGCTCATGTCTTACCGTGTTCTGGCCATGACGTTGTTCTTCTTAGGCTGCTGGTTGACTGGACTACCTACAGCATTGCCGTTCTTCAATGAGCCCTTCCTAGCCAACTCTCTCTGTTTCTCTGCACAAGAAACACACACAGGAAATCACACACCAGCTCAGCTCCAAAATGACACACAAACTGCACAAAAAAGTGATGGATTAAAGTTGAACCAATGTCATCAACTTCTAAGAGAAGAATTAAATGCTGCAGTTTGCTTATTATGGGTCTCCTTAAAGTTTCATGTAGGAACTTTTTTATTTCTACCAAACTACACCCACTAACTGTATCACCACGCAGAAGGAAGAATGCATCTACTCATGGACAAGAGGCTCTTGCTCATGACAGAGATGCTCGCAAGATGACATCCCCCTCAGCTGAGCTTTGAGGCGAGCTAGCTCAGTTACTAGTCATAGATGCACGCTTCTGTCTGTTTAGTGATACAGTTGGCAGGTGTAGTTTGGTAGAAAGAAAATAGTTCCTACATGAAACTGCTCACAACAAGGTCTGAGGATTATCTTTAGTAACCAGGTCATGATTTCCAGAAAAGAGACATTGCTGTTCAATTTTTCAAATGTATATTTTAGTGCTTTGAGCACCACAAGCCATCTAGTTCCATTATACTGAAGAGGAGGCAGACATCTCTACAGCTGATATTTCCAACACTTCACAACTCACACAAACACACAATCATCAGGTGTGATGATTGTGTGAAGCTAAAGGAACTGGACTGAATTCTACTTGACTGTGACATCTTTTCTTTCTGAATATGATGACAAACTCAAGGCTTTGCAGCACAGTGCAAGACATGACATCAGGGTAGATCAGTTTCTGTTTACTGGAGGGATTTTTCTCAGTGGTCATCTGACCGGGAAGTGATGGTGACACTGCTGATGAGGCTGAGGGGGTTGTTTAATTTAGGTAATACAATAAATTACAAAATCTACAAAGCATGACACAATACATTTAGAGACAAAAGACTCCTCATGTGACATCAAACACTCTCGCCTCCCTTTTCTCCCTGCTTTGATTTTCACAACTGGTCAGGTGACAAATAAATAACCAATGCTTTATATCTATTCTGAACCAGCGCTGAACTTAAGTTGAAAGATTCGTGACACTGGAAAATGTTGTATCTAATTTAGACTGAGCCACCAGTTAATGGCATTACACTTTTAATCCAAATTAGTTTTAAAAGGCCATCAAATGTAGATTAGCACCTCAGGGCCACAAAGGCAAAGAGACTGGTTAAACAAGCATGTGTGATTAAAGGAATATGCTCCAAATGTGTTTTATAGACAGGACATTTTATGACAGTGTTAACATGCCATAAAAAGACAGAACAACAGAAGACAATGAAATACAAGTGCAGCCATCATTGTGGTTACACGTTCAACAAGTACGTTAGATGTGGAATGAAATGAATCTCTACAGCAGTTGCATTTTAATAAGGACCATATTCATGCATTTCTCTCACTCATAGTTAACTCCTCCTAAATATTTTTGCTGTTTTTAAACTGATAACGTTTATGAAAATAACTTTTTTGCCATATTTACTGAAACTGTCGCTACATTCACACAGTGGTACATGAGACTGATAAATCTGTGAAAAAACCCTTGTCCCTCCTCCTCATAGTGCTTCTAAAGGCATTTGCTAGAATCTACCACCACTGTTGGAAAACAACCAATCAGAGCCAAGGAGTCTCTCATGCAGCTGTCAATCATGTCAATCACTGCTCGTGAACTGTGGTCAAACTACCAAACTAAGCAGCGCTGATCAAATAAGAAGGCTTGCTCCAGCCAGTGGGCAGTGCTTGATTTTCACTTGACTGTTTTCAACATGGCTGCCGGGTCACAAACTTTCTCATTTTACAACTAAACAGTACACTAAAATATGTTGCTGAAAACACTTGAGGTGAGAAATAGGCAATTCAGTAACAAAATCTTGCAAACAAAAGCATTGCCTAGTGTGGCATTTTGACCGCAGTTGATGAGCAGCGGTTGACATGATTGACAGCTATGTTAGAGACTCCTCAACTCTGACTGGTTGTTTTCATTCATGTGAGGAGGATTCTTGCAAATGTCATTAGAACTTTAAGAGGAGGCAGAGAAACATGATGTATTTCCCAGATCATCTCTCTCATGTACCGCTGTGTGGATGTAGTGACAGTTTCAGCAAATGTGACATAAAGTTATTTTTTATAAAAGTTACCAACAACAGCTTTAAGGCTTTGTCGAGGAAAGTATAACAGTAGTAATAAAAAAGAAAGAAAGAGATGCTGCTGCTCATGACTGGACTCTGTCCAAGGTGCTGAAATGAGCCTTAAAGGACCTGTGGCTTTTCATAAACATTAGAGACTAAAGTCCCCAGACATTAAACAGACCACAGGGGCTAATATTTTTTGCCATGGACATCCATTCATAAGCTTAGCAATGAAGTAAAATAGAAGCTGAAAACATTTAGTCTATTTAGTATACACTGTGATAATCAGTTCATTGTTTGAGTTACTTTCCCGGCAAAAATGCCAAACCACTGCTCATTACAGCGAGGATTTATTGCTTTTTACTGTTAAACATTGGTCTCAATTAAATACTTTTTGGAGTATGGGACAGTTGTTCAGAAAAAAAAGCAATTTGAAGGAATCACGTTGAGCTCTGGGAACATGTAAAAGCTCTCTACAGTTTTCTACATATAGATAATCTGAAATGAATGAATATGGTACTTTTTACCGATAACTGAGCTGAGTACAAACACTAAGTAAATCACAGCATATCACCACCATTGTTGGGTTTTCTTGTGATAGTAAAGCTCTTTGAAAATTCACTGCTCAGATGCCATCACCTTAGAGAAAAATAATGCTGCAACAAGTCTCTTCCTCGTCTAGAGATGAAGCTACACCTGCACATAACAGCAGGTGACTCTTTCCAGGCCTTTAAATATACACATGATTACAGGATATGCAGATTCCCACAGGCAGATACTTGGCCTACAAACACCATAGCTCTTCCTCACCTATTTTCATCTGCAGGGGTGACGGCTTGTAGTTGATGGTGACAGGTTCCCCCTCTCTGGTGTCGGAGTCTGCCTCTGAGGCCGTGGACGAGGCCGGGTCCTGGAGACAAACGACAGGACGATGTGGGCAGAAAGATGAGCAGAAATGTGCATTACTGAGGCATGAGTGAATAATTGATGCCTTTTTGTTATGCATAATGCACCCTACTATGTACAGGCAATGTGAAAAAAAAACAGATCATAAATAGATAAAACATGTGAGGAAGAATCCCGCTCTATTTAATGAACACCTGTGTATGAAGCATTATACAGATGGCTTGTTTAAAAAAATAATTACACCTACATACTTATACTTCTGGATAACTAGATAAAGTAAACCTGTATAGGTAGGTTTTGGCATAGCTACTTCCATCTGATAACGTGGTCTCATGGTGAATGTAAAATGCTGAACTTAAAGTGATCCCTGGTTTGTTCTAGGAGGAGTCCTGGAAGTCCCTGGATCTAATTTTGGGAAACAGAGATTCACTTCTTATACCCACAGGTCACAGCAAAGGAGAAAAAAGACCCTATTAACCAGTGGCCACATGACGCACGGGTATGAATGGAAGCATGGGGCCGCCTGGAGACAGCTGCAGGTCAGACTGCTTTGGGTCTAGTCTGGCTCTCTAGCGTCCCCGGCCGTGGGCAGGAGAGGCCGCCCTGCAGGCTGCAGTAACCCAGGGCCCCGCTACAGGCCACGGAGCGCATCATTTACACTGATTTTCTTTTATATTATTTTCATCTACAGATAGTGCTTTCACGGTACATACAAGCACGTATCTGTGATTAATAACCGCTCAGTAATCCCGTCAAGGCGACACTAGTGGCGTTTAGCCGGAGCAACTTGCTGCATGGATGCTGAGGATGTAGCAGCAGCAGCAGCAGCAGCGTTGGGATGGGATGCTTGTTTTCGCCAGACATGACGGATGCTGCTCACTACGCAGCAGACCGGACGCTGCTTGCATTACACACAGAAACAAAACCGTCTGTCTACGAGCAAATCAATTATCCTCTGACACGCTGCACTGTCGTTTTAACCTTTTACTGTGGCAGAAAAAAACTTGCTGAAAATGCTAAACGGCACATCAGCCAATATTACGCATGGCAGGTGATGGATCTGTCGGGATCCCTCAGCGTAACATTATGAATGGAAGGCCTCAGACATTAAACACCCCAGATAAACATTGACACACAAATAGAAACAAACAACAAAACACTGATTTATTATCTCCGATTGATAACAGCCTACAAATGTGACTTACCAGCGGCTGCATCTCAGCCTGCATCTCCGCCTCCTGCACGGCACTGGGCACTTGAAATCTATCTATTTCTTCCATCATCTTGGCAGCGCGCCTCTTTCCTCCCTGCTCCTGGAAACTAACTGTGGGTTAAGTGGTCGCTCCGACGAGTTCTCGCCGAGATAGTGGGTGATCTCAGATTTGTAACAATCTCTGTAGTTCTCCGGTGGCGAGCTTCATCCCAGCAGGCAGTATGTCGACGGTGGTGTGACCAGTTGGGTGACGGTGACTCCACCACCCACTTCCGGGTAGGGTATCCCAAGCTGGGGTCCGGGGACCCAGAAGGGGCCTTTTTGAGAGGACCAAGGTGGTCCCCAGCAAAGAGAGGAATAGTGATGGACAGTAACTCAGCTATTGTACTTAAAAACAGTTTTGAGATGCTTGTACTTGACTTATATACTTTCTACTTTTACTACATGAATATTGGTCCTTTTACTCCACAACATTCAACATATAACTTTAGTCGAAGTAAGTACTTTGCAGATTGTGATTATGATACAAAACAATTAACAGATAAATGATGATGACTTATTGAATATCAAGATAAGACTCACAAGCTTCCCAGCTAAATGTAAAATAACCAATATTAGACTCATTTACCAGCTGCATCACTAAAACGATTTATATATATTAGTGCATCAATAACTATAATCCAATAAATTTGATATGTAATTGCTCTGAAATGGGCCATCTGGCATAATGAGTATTTTTTATTTTTGGTACTTTAAGTCTATTTTGATGCTAATATTTGTACTTAATTAAAATTTTGAATGCATGGTGTTTTCCTTCTGACAGACTATTTATACCCTGCGGTGTTGCTACTTTTACTTAGGTAAAATATCTTAGTCCTTCTTTCACCTCTGGCAATAGATTAATGTCACTGTAATTTGTAATATGAAGATATGATGTGAGGAATTCACTATGATAAGTTATAACTATGTTTGTGAGGAAACCTGTTTTATTTGTTTCTCCTATTTATTTGTTTATTATTTTTGTCTTCCTTTTTGCACCTCTGGAGTAACAGATATGTCCAAAATAAAATATAAAATAGCTCTATACCATATCCAAAGCCAGCTCAGTTGCCAGAAGACAAAGGTTTGCATTGTGCATTTCTGCCAACTATGAACACATTACATTTGTGCATTTAATTTGCATCATATTAATGTTTCTTAAGTGATGAAATACTCTTACCGGCCACTTTATTAGGTACACCTTGCTAGTACGGGGTTGGACCCCTTTTGCCTTCAGAACTGCCTTAATTCTTCATGGCACAGATTCAACAAGGTGCTGGAAACATTCCTCAGAGATCTGGATATTGACATGATAGCATTACGCAGTTGCTGCAGATTTGTCCGCTGCACATCCATGATGTGAATCTCCCGTTCCACCACATCCCAAAGGTGCTCTATTGGATTGAGATCTGGTGACTGTGGAGGCCATTGGAGTACAGTGAACTCATCGTGTTCAAGAAACCAGTTTGAGATGATTTGAGCTTTGTGACATGGTGCGTTATCCTGCTGGAAGTAGCCATCAGAAGATGGGTACACTGTGGTCATAAAGGGATGGACACGGTCAGCAACAATACTCAGGGAGGCTGTGGTGTTTAAACCATGCTCAGTTGGTACTAAGGGACCTAAAGTGTGCCAAGAAAATATCCCCCACACCATTACACCACCACCACCACCAGCCTGAAGTGTTGATACAAGGCAGGATGGATCCATGCTTTCATGTTGTTTATGCCAAATTCTGACCCTACCATCTGAATGTCGCAGCAGAAATCCAGACTCATCAGACCAGGCAGGGTATTTCCAATCTTCTATTAAGTTTTGGTGAGCCTGTGTGAAATGTAGCCTCAGTTTCTTGTTCTTAGCAGACAGGAGTGGCACCCGGTGTAGTCTTCTGCTGCCCTAGAGATGGTTGTGTGTGAAAATCCCAGTAGATCAGCAGTTTCTGAAATACTCAGACCAGCCCGTCCGGCACCAACAACCATGCCATGTTAAAAGTCACGTAAATCACCTTTCTTCCCCATTCTGATTCTCAGTTTGAACTTTGGCAGGTCGTCTTGACCATGTCTGCATTCCTAAATGCATTGAGATGCTGCCACATGATTTGTTGACTAGCTATTTGCGTTAACAAGCAGCTGGACAGGTGTGCCTAATAAAGTGGGTGGTGAGTCTATGTAGGGGGATGATGGATGTTGTGCCACCTTGGCGAGACAGATGCCAAGCTGCAGACCATGCACTGCTTGAGACAATCAAAACAGGCTGTGTTTCAATGAGTCATTGTTGTGTTTCCATTGGCTTTTCGTGTATCTAATGTGGGTGTTTTGTAGTGACCTGTGAGTGTTTTTCCAGCATGAGACATCATTGCTTTTCTTTCTGAAATAGTTTGAAATAGTTTTTTTTTCACTGAGACATCGCTGCTTCTCCAGTGGGAATTGTGCCCCCAAAACTGGGTATTTTAAGCCAAAATGTGATCTTTTCCTAACCATAACCAAGTGGTATTTGTATCTTAACCTAACCACACATTAATGACGGCATTGTTCAGTGTTTCAGTGTGTATGCACCATAATAATGTGCAAATGTAATGAATCCTTGGTTTGCAGGAATGTAAAATGCCACAATTTGTTCTGACAATTGGGTTGTCAGAGTGTATTTATGATTGAGAGGTTGTCTCCACACCGTTCTCAATATGGAGGTGGCTGAGATGGCTGAACGGCGCCAACAGTGCTAACAACGGCAACAGTGCTTACAGAGCTAATGGTGGGGGTAAACAGAATAAGGTTAATACAATTCAAAATTTTCCATCGATTCGACTGGTATCCTTGCAGGTTATTCAGACTGGGTTTAAAAGAAACACCAGATTGTTGGAGGTGTAGCGGGGTGGTGGGTCACTTAGTCCATGCACTGTGGTCATGCTCAACAGTACATGGCTTTTGGACTAGAGTCCATGAGTACATCTCAGAGGTTGCGGGGTGGATTATGAGTTCTGTCCTGTTGTGTATATACTTGGAAATCCTCAACCCACTGACCACATCATGAAACCCCTAGCAAATTGGATTCAGACAAGTATTTAAATTGGTAAACAGATGAAAATGAGAAAGTGGAAAACTGTAGAAGGCCCATTATTTCAAGAATGGTTGTCAGAAATGGATAAAGTGGCAGCTTTTGAGAAAATATTCTAAAGCCTGATAAACGAGGTAGAGAAATATAATAATAAATGGGGAATGTTTCTGCGGTTCCACTCACTACGGGGGGGCCAGTGAACACACTTGTCTGAGCATAGGGGGAGTGATTTTGATTTTGCTAAGTACCAGGCCCATAACATACATCGTCGGTAGTGCGTACAGCTCTTGTTGAGATTTTAATGAGTGCAGGAGGGTGGGTGTGGCGATGGCACATCCTGAAGAAATATACTGTATATACATATGGACACCATTACACTGACACTATTTTGACACTTATCGTTTATGTACCGTGAGTGGACATTTAACAGTGGTACGGTTGGACTCTGACAAGTTTACTTACATGTCATGTTAATAGTGTTGTTTTGATTTACCTCAGTTTATTGTTTTTATCATTATGGTTTATTTGCTTTAATTTTATCTATTAATATAAGTCAATCCTTGTCTATTTTGTTTATTTTCTGCCTGGTGATTTTTTCCTTTTGAGGTGGTTTGGTGTTGTTGAAATTCAAAAAACTTAAGTTATAAACAATTACAACACACAGAGATGGATTGGACTTCATTCTCTGCTCCTGACTTCACTATATTTTTACATAGCAAATAGTTGTTTGCTGCTATGTTAATTCTTTTAGTATCTTCTAGAGCTCTTTTAATTGAATAAATGAAGTCGGTTGATCCGAGGATTAACCATCTCCATTGTTAACATCTTTAAAAACAAAATAAATCTTCTTGAAAGGAGTCTCTGTTCAGGCAGTCATGATAAAAAATGCAGCGTTTGATGTTCAAACTCCAGCAGGAACCTTGTGAATGAGTGAACACACAAGACATTCTTTTATTACAAAAATACTAAAAAGATCAGATGCAGACCGCTTAACATCCCATCATTCTGAAAGCCAATTAACAATTGTTTTCATCCAGGAATTTCAATTAAAATGGAATAAATTACTCTATCAAATGAACAGCTGGGAGCCAATTAATTACAGAGCCAGAAATGAGTTGGACAGGGACAAAACACACATCTAACAAAAAACAGCAGTGATATTTGTAATGGGGAATTAATTTATAACCTGCGTGGTCTGTGATAGGGAATGTAGGTCAAATCATCATCCCGTCTAATGACATTAATGAAATTGAATGTTTGGTTTCCTACTGAACAATTAGGATCACTTAGTTTATATGACTTTAAACAACCTCAGTCACCAATCAAGGCGCTGTGGTACAGCCATGACAGCGTTCTGCCTCATCACTCAGTGTCCTGTTTCCCATGAACACATTTACATGTACAATGAACTACAATTTACCTGTTCCTCACTTGAGTATACATAACACTTCACTGCATTTCAGAGGGAAATGTGCTTTTGAATCCACCGCATTCATCTAACATCTGCAGAATATAGTTACTTTACAGATTGTAATTCTGAAAAAAATCATATGATCAACAAATAAAATATGATCCACTGTTTTAGATTAAACGACCCAACAAGCAACTCAGCTAACCATAAAATGATGTCTCCATGTTCATCAACAGTAATATTCCAGTAATATGACATACATGATAATCACACTGGCTGTTGTGCATTATGAGTGCTGTTGCTTTGTAAGTAAATTTAGCTGATAATACACAAGTATAAGGGCATAAATATATATAGTGCAAGCAGTGTGGTTGCACTGGGGCCCCTGAGGTTGGAGGCCCATAGAAAGAGGGCCCTTATGAGTGATTGCTACCTTGAAAAAACACTTGCCATTGGCTATATATGCCCTTGAAAAAGGCAAACCCATCTCTGTCATCTTTATTCTTTTAATTTAATTAAATTTATTTTTGATAAAATCACCTATTCTATGAATCAAATATTCTATATCACTAGAAATCAACTATTACAATAGCTAAATAAAATTTATTTGGTATTTTTATTATACAAATATGCAGTGATGATTGCTGAGTAACATATATGTTGATGTTATCCAATGTCAAGACTCACATGATGAGACAATATGTGCACAATAGCGTGCACTGGGACCCATCGTAACTACCTTACACCATGGCACTTGTAGTTTTACTGAAGTAAATTTGAATGCAGGACCAGTGGAGTTAAAGATACATTAGCTGCCTTTGTATCACTGTATTGTTACATTGTGATATTTTATATGCGGAGGGAGCCTCAGTCTTCTTTCCCTGCTGGCTATGAACAAGGAACAAGACTTTTGCTGGGACGTTGAAGTAAGTCTAAAATACAATGAATAAATACTAAACACAACAACAACAAACTAAATACAATACTGACCTTGTAACTGATACATCTAAATGATAAATATTGGTACAAAATCTTAAACAATGCCAACTAGCACAGTAAGTCGTGGATAAGTACAGTTTTTTTATGCTACTTTATACCTATACTAGATTTTAGAGGGAAATACACTTTATTCTACTGCTTTTGTTTGACAGCTACACTTTACTTTATTTTACACATTACTTTTTTAGATTTAGATTTTATTAAAAAAAATCTGTTTATAAAATACAAAGCATTGTTACAGAATAAACTACTAAAGGGTATAAAAAGTAGTTTGAATGAGCTTTATCTTGAACAGCTACAACATTTCAAAGCTTTGTGTACACTTCAGTTAAAGCCTAGAAATGACACTTTTCTATCTTTACTAAGATCATTCTGACGGGTACTTTTACTTTTACAAGTATTATTACTGATATATTACTAATAACACTTTTGTTTATGTAGGATTTTGAATACAGAACTTTGACAGGAAGTGTTTTAATACAGTATATATATAAAAGAATATTTTTTTACACTATAGTTACTTTTATATTTTTTTATAATTACTTTTACTGAAGTAGTAAACAATTCTTCCAGCACTGAACCACAGCAAGTGCTGCCTGGAAAATGAACACAGAGTTGATTCTGCACCTCTCTGAAAGTGTCAACAACAACAAAAACATTATAAACTTCACAGGCATAGGATTTATTCAATTATTTTAATTCCCTGTGTGTCCCTGTAGATTATCTACCGTAGGTAAGGGGTTGATCTATCACCTGTTATTGGACGACCATACATTTTGGCAAGAAGAATAGACAGTTTTCTCATTCATATATCTTAAAACAAACACTGAATCAAGCAATCAAATGACCATCGTGGAGCACATTAACATTCTGGGGAAAACAACACAACCTCTGGCTAATGGTGGCCTGCCAGAGGAGCATCCCCAACGCAGTGACTTGTTCTCATTGAAAGTCACGGACATGTCTGACTGCACATTGTCCTTACCCGGAAATACCAGCAGAGAGCAGCAATAGCATGCTCTGCTGCACAATAATGGAGAAGGGTCTTGGCAGCGGTCAGCCGCTGCTGCAGCTAACACCAGGTGGCTACAACTGGAGGCAGCAAATATTAAAAGAGTAGCCAGCAGGTGGCAGTCTAATTCTACAGGAGAGGAGAGACTCAGGCTGGATGGAGGATGAATGCCAATGAGATATGTGGAGGGTCAAGTGGGTCATAGTGTTTTAGTGTGCTAAGTGCAAACAGTTTGAGGTCCATACTTCAGGTTATGCATATAGAATAGATATGACTACAGCAGCATATCTGGAGGTCAGTTTGTGGGGGGAAAAAAAATAAATGAAAGGAGTTAATTTTCTTTAATTTTCCTCACGCCCTTGTCCCATACGTCTCACATGCACTCACTATGTTTCTGGGGTTTTTTCTGCTGAATCATGCATACTGGTGCTTTTCCTATCACGCTCATTATTTCAGCTTGCGATAATTAGACCTCTGTTGACAGAATACACATTCATACTGACTAAATTATACTGAATTATAACAATTTAATATCAGAGCTGTGCCTTTGTCAAAATCGTTTTAATGGCTGCGTTTCTGTGTGCGTGTTATTGTCATGACTGTTCATGACCCTGTAGGGGTGCTGTTATGAAGATCTGATTAGGTGTGATTGGATTTTTCTCAGTTATTCGTACACAAGGTCAGTAAGATCTCAGCACACGCATGTATCCATCCCTGCACAGTACTCACTGTACTGCATGAATTTATACTTGACCACAAAAGGCCTTAAAGCAACAGTTACATGTTTAGATTCACTCTCTGTCTCGCTCTGTCTCACACATACACACACACGCACACTAGACATGTTTTATTTGGAGCCTCTAAATTGAATTATAGATTACATAACATTCAAATAGTTTAAAAATACCACACAATTTTTGGACATGTAGTGTCCAAAAGGGAGATTAACATTCAACCCCTTGCGTTACACAGCTCAAACACAAGCAAGCATGCACACACACGCGCGCGCACACACACACACACACACACACACACACACACACTAACACATACAGACAGAAACACAAACACCGACAATGAGTCAGTCTGGGCTGATGTGGGTTATGCAACCCCTCCAACCGTGCAGATGTAGCCACAGATTACTGACCCATCATATGTTTATTAGTAATCTCTGTGTGTGTAATATTTGTTCTGATCATTACGTAACACTGTGCTGAGTTCAGTGACACTCTGCACCTCACCTTCCATTGGACGACACTGAAAATTGCTTTGCAGCTGTATAATGCATTCCCAGAAATTGAGGGATGGAGTGACTGATGCAAAGTTCAGTCGCCATGTCTGACCATCAAAACAGACATGGAGGGATCGATGGAAGCATGATGGGCAGGAGAACAAAATGGATGCTTATTCAATGTTCTCTTTCACTGGCATCACACAGGATCGATTCACGAACTCCATTCTTCAGTAGAAGATCCGATTTGGAAACACAAAAGGAGGTTCAAAAACAGTGAGTGTCAGCATACTGACCTTCACATCCAGCTCACTGTGGAGGAGATCACTGGATGTGCGCTGGGTGGCTTGCATAGGTCTGGCACCAGTCTGGTTCGTTGGGAATAGAAAAACAAATAAGAGGAAGACAGCCAAAGAGCGAGGGAGAGAGGAACTGGCAGGCACATGAATAGAAGGGAAGCAGATAAACACTAGACAGATGTAGAGCCGCCTTTCTGATGATCAGTTTGAAATCAAAAGCCCACCAAAAGCCCCAACCATCTGTCTCATACGTGCTGTAAACCACTGCTTTACCCATACATGCATACATGTATAATCAAATAACATTACACTGTTCTTCATCTCATCACCTAACATCTGTGATCTTGTTAGTAGTTCACCTAAAACAAACTGAATCAGTGAAGACCAACCTGCTGCCTTTATGATGGGATGACGGAGGTTTTCAGATGGTTCACATATGTACAAGTACCCTACATTACAGATACTCCATTGCAAGCAGAAATTCTCTCTATTATTATTATCATCTTAAACAATAACTAATGCATTATTTCTTTGTACCACTCTTATTCATTATATACTAGTCCATACCCAGGCGGCAGTAGCTCAGTCCATAAGGACTTGGGTTGGGAACCGGAGGGTCGCCTGTTCGAGTCCCCGTCCAGACCAAATATGGAGCGTGGACTGGTGGCTGGAGAGGTGCCAGTTCACCTCCTGGGCACTGCCGAGGCGCCCTTGAGCAAGGCACCGAACCCCCCAACCGCTCGGTTGTGCATGTATAGGTCCTGTTTGTGCATGTGTGTGTCTTTCAGACCTGTGTGTAATTGACAAGCAAGAGTGAAAACACTGAATTTCCCCTCAGGGGATTAATAAAGTAAATAAACTTAAACTTAAACTTATACCCATTGGTAGCTTTGTCACCCTCTACCTATGCCAATCCTCAATGCCTATGTGCAGTTTCACGTAGATTGACCACGTCAGTGAGCAGAAAAACACGACAGACAGAATGACTGACTGACAGTTTCCGTGATTATGTACAGCATACCATACCATGACTTAGTCATACCTAAAATTAGAAGAAAAAAAAAAACATTCGGCCACAGGGGGAGCCACAGCGATCGGTCACATTTTAGCCATTTTTAAGCATTTTTCTGTTGTTATAGCGCCACCCAGTTGCCAATTAGNCGCAATGTTCATTGCCTTATAGAAGCTCAGATTTAGTAAGTTTTCCAACCTTTGCCAAGAGGGAACTTTAGATATTGGTCCCTAGATTATGTTCACCGAGTTTCATGCAGATCGGTCAAACTTCCTAGGAAGAGATCTATTTTAAGTGTTTTTCAAAAAATTCACAATAAATTCACAATAAAAAAAATTCAATACGACATACGGGGCATAAGATATGCCCATTCAAAGTTTGCAATTTCAATCGGTTGCTATAGCACCCTTCTTTGGCCAATTGATGTAATATTGCTTCATTCGCATCCTCCCATGACCCTCTCCCACTGTGCCAAATTTCACATGGATTGACCAAGTCAGTGAGGAGAAAAACGTGGAACAGAGACACAGACAGAGACACCCACAGACAGAGTTTTCGTCATTATAAAGTAAGATGTTGCTGGGTAGGTTAATGTATCACCTTGTGTTGTGTTTTATGAGATAATCTCTGTCAGTGTTATAGTCAATAGTCACCTTTTTTATGAGCAAACAAATATAAACAGACAAACACTCCTTTTTAACACAGGCAGTTTTGTGACATCCCTGCAGATGTGGTCTTAACTAGTCTTCAAATAAAATCCCGAGTGCTCTTTGTTCAAGACTGAGACAAGACCAAATAAAAAAGTGGCTGGGGTTGAGACAAGACCTTCAAAAAGTGGTCTTTAGATCTCAAGTACTACGACACTGACCTCTTTAGCGGTCCAATAAATTCCCCTGAAATGCAATGAAGCAGAAATAACAAGTACAACATTAAATGGAAATGTTCAAGTACAAGTACCTAAAAATTGCTCTTACTTTAAGTACTTGAGTAAATGTACAAAGTTACTCTCCATCAACTCATGTCTGTATAATCAGATGCAGAATTAGCCCCTCTTTCTCCGTTATAATGTGGTTACTGGATAAGGATTATATGGGTGTAGTTGACTAACAACAGGATGTGGGTCGATGTCGAGGTCAATATGTTCCTCGATGATTACTTCAGTGCGGGAAGCTGAAGTCAATTATCATTTTTTATTCAAGCACTCATGTTTAAAGAATTTGGAAACATGGAAACAATGACTATGCACCACACTGGTTATAAACAAGAGTAAATCATTTTATTGTGCCAGTCAAAAATGAACTGTCATCAGTAACACAAGGCATAGAGCACGATGGCAATAACCACAGTGAAACAATAGCTAGTCTGTAAAGTGTGGGGCTGCAACACATACTTTCAAGATCAGTTATTCTGTTGATTAACCTTTGATCATTTAATCCATAGAGATAAAACAAATCGACAAATGACCAGTGCAAGCTTTCACAGTCTTCAGTGACTCCTTAAGAAGCTTAAAAAAGAAGTGCCTGAAGCTCAATTCGGAGTAATTATCAGATACCAAATGAGTTCTTTGAGCACAAATTACTGTTCAGTCTTACATGTGAGCTGCACAGAAAGATCAATACGTAGAATAGAAAATGCTGCATGAAAGTAAAATCAGCATATTCTTATTTTAGTAAGTCAACTCATACCTGAGATTAGATTTTTGTCTCTCCAGCACAAAATAAAAGCACGTTTCCATGAAAAGCCCTTTCAATAATCAACATTGTATTTACCGTACCAGACAAAAACAAGTAGAGCTATGCAGCACTTTTTACTCTGGAGATAGACTTATCATCGGCTTGTCACATTTCCTCTCTTCCTTTAGACAGTATTGATATCACACAGTTAGTGTGTAAGCTGCAGTACGTACACCCCAGTAAATACATTATTCACTCGTTACCGTGAGACTGTGAATCTTCAGTCAGTCTGTCCTTTCTGGTGAAGGCTGTCTATAAATATCTTATTCAGTCTTTAGAGGAACTCATGAAATGAAAGCGAGGCACACTGGGGACAGGAGTAACGTTTTTGCTGCTGCTTTTAATCCCACGGGAGTCAGATCGGTGGAAGCGGCGACTTGTGTGTCAAACAGGGAGACTGTCAAACAGGGGCCTGGAGCTCCCTCCCTGTAAACAACACATCAAAGCATCAAACGCTCTCTGATTCTTCGCCTGCACTTTATCATCCCCACCAAATATCACTCCTTTATCTCCGTCTGCCTCCCTTTCCGCCCTGTTGTGACTCTCACACACTTTCTCCGGCAGCATCTCTCTCCTCTCCTGATTCTTTCAGGCTTTTTTGGTTTTGGCAGCTCTGCCGTTGCCGTCATTAGTGCCGCAGCTGGCGAACACCGAGCTGTTTGTGGGCTACTTTCTCTCCTTACCTCTAACATGTCATCGTGACTCAACCAACCCCATCACCCAAAACTGTCCCTTTACAATCCATTGTGTCTTTACAGTTTCTCCCCCACATCCTCTCTGTTGAGTCATACTGAGGGATGAAAAATGATGGAGTAGAGGAGGAGATCATGGTTTGCCTGTGTAGAGCAAAGCAAACAGACTGACAGATGGACAGTCCCAGCGAAGCACAGCAGAGATAAGAGGATTGGGTCGGCTTGTTGTTGTTGTTGGCCTTGCCACAACTCTTAATGCAGTTAGCTCACGCTGAGCTGCGCTGAATGGCGTAGATGAGGGGCTGATGGCGGAGAAATGTGATCATGTAGGAGTTACTGTGTAAAAAAAAAAAATGACATGAGCAGTTGAAGAGGAAGAGAAATACTGAAGGTTACTCAAAGTTCAGAGTCCAGCTGGTATTCTAACACTCCATGACTCATCTTTTGGACTCTACTGGATAAACAAAGTTGAAATATGTCCACATCCCGAGTCTGTCTGCCATGATCAGGTTGCAGTCAGCAGGTACTTCTGTTCAGCCTTCTTCTGCTCCGGCAACGCTTTGAAAACTGGCAGTTTCTCTTGGTGTGAAGGCACCTTGCAGGCCTTGTAGAGGATGACGAAGAGGATGAGGATGAGGACGCCCACCACTGAGTTACAAGCGATGGCTATAATGGCCCAGACAGACAGGCCCATCCTCAGATCATGCTCCATGCTTGATTGGACTGCAGCCTCCACACTCAGGTCACATCACACCTCGCACAGGTCAGTCACAGAGTCTCCCTGAAAAGAAAGCAAAATAGAAAGCATAGTGTAGTTTCCTAGAACATGCACGCATGCACACAACACACACATACACACACACACACAGATGTTAGCAAGGGTGTAGGTTTTTCGTTTCAGCACTGGGGAGAATTATGATACGGGGTCCCCAGCCAGAACATTTTGAGTATCAAATACTTAAAGAGGAACATCACCCACATAATTATTCCAATATGTTGCTTCTATGGCTGAAGAGAGTTCAAACTTGTGATGACATCAAGTATAAGCTGCTCCACTAACAATGAATAGGAGACTGATTTTATGGATCCACAGAAACTTTTTTTTCTTTCTTACACCCAAATTATCTTCGTTCTCTTGAAGTTGTTTTTAGTTATGAAACAAAAAATGTGCCCATATACTCAAAACAACCCCCTGAGTGCTCTTAGTGACATCTATAACATTTCTTTAGAGTCATTGTCTGTGGAGCAGCTCCAGATTTTTTACCCTCTGACAAGTTCAAGTTCAAGTTCAAGTAGTTTATTCGTCACATGCAAACAGCAGTGAAATGTAAAAATGTAACATCTCCAACTGTGCCTAAAAACAGAATAAATAAGACAATTTTACTAAAAACAAATGTAGAACATAAAAATGTAGAACATTCTATCCCTTTAAAAAGTGTCAGGTTACTAAAAATAGGTTATCTGGAATGAATTGTGTTGTCTGTAAAGTGCATGTGCAAATGTTAAATTGTTGGAAATTAAGCCAAGAACCACTGTGTCATCAGCAAACTTAACAATGGAGTTAGAGCTGTGGGAGGCTGCACAGTCATGGGTGTAGAGAAAATAGAGGAGCGTGCCCAGTACACACCCCTGGGGGGCACCAATGTACATGACAAGTTTGAGTTTTAGCACACCATAGGAACAAAATGTATGAATTTTGAAAATGGGTGAAGTTCTCCTTTAATTTCCTGCATACTAGTGATTTTTAATTCACCATTTTGTGCCATTGATGCATCAATATATGGTGTACTTGTCTTTGATTTTGTCAAAATAAAAGCCCTCGTGCTTTCCCCCAGAGTCTACACCCATGTGTGTTGGCATACTTGGCCACAGTTAACCTGCACCTGTCACGTGGGCCTGCTGAGGTCTGCTCAGTAAAGATTACTTTCTCCCTGACAAGCTAGTCACTAGGTCAAAGTGGTTTTATCCCTGCTGACACTTTGCATGGAACAACCTACGTATGTCCAGTAACTACGTAAGCGTTTTTATTCTCAAGATATTTTTTAAAGGTAATAAGAGCATTACAAGGGTTTCTAATAAAGCTACACTATAGAGTGTTATCATATTATCTCAGGACTTGTACAGGGAAAGTGTCAGAAAGGTACAGAGAAAATTTCGTTCTCAGGACTTTGTTATGTGTAATAATCTGTGGATGATAGGAGAGTATTATGGGACAAGAGAGTGCCTTTCGGCTGTGGATCTGTGTTGAAACATCCTTTTTTTTTGGGTCTTGTTTCCTTTACACAGGCAGGGAGCGATGAAGTTATTAAACTGTTAAAGAAGGTGCCAGTAAGCACTTTTTCTCGCCGAATTATTTTGAATGAGTTTCAGCAGTAATGTGTTTTCAGGAGGAACGTGTGGGAATACAGTTGCCAGTTTTGTGGCTGGCATTAAATGGGTCACTGAGGTGTACTGGTATGCGTGTGTGTGTGAGGGAGAGACTGACAGAGAGGGAGAGTATCGAGCATGAGCTGGAGAGTGTGAATATTTTTCCCTCTTAGAGTTTAACAGATAAAAACTCAAGCTCATCTCCTCGCTTCTCTACCTCTCTCCCTTCCCTCTAATGCATTTCTAATGAGACCCCATATTCCCTCCTCTCTCTAACTGAGGGCAGTACCGCAACAGTCCAAGCTTGCTGTTGAGAACTCATTTCGAAGTTATCCTTCCCTTTATAGGCATTTTATGACCAAGCCAAATAAAGATGGATGTCTCTAAGTCAGAGTAGGTGGCAGTGATGCATTTGATCTGCTCTCCAGCACATGAAGTCGGTTTCTGTTTGCACCAGATGGGTCCCTCTCAAGATGCTGGTGGCATCACTGTGGGGAATGAACCCTCATAATCACTAACTGGGACTACAGTCAATAAAACTGCCCCTCACTGCTCTGCAGAATATTTCCAAAACATGCCGAGGAACTTTTTTCCCCAGAAATTAGGTGACACTAAATGAAGCGTATTCTATTTACGATTTCAATTAGAGCAAAAGTGAGGAGCGTGTGGGCTGTGAGATGACAGGGAGATGTGATGAGGAAGAGTCTGCATGTATGCGTGTGTGCATGTTAGAGAGAGAAATGAGTGTGAGCAATGCATTGGAACAGAGGGCTGTTTGCATGCTCATATTGATTTCAGACAATCAGTGGTGCATATAACAAGAAAACGGGCAGCAGTCACACCAGTTGTTCATTAGCACCAATTATATGACATTTTCATAACCCACACTTCCAAAAAAAGATGATAGTGGTTCAAATTTTAATAACTACATGGGTAATTTGTTCTCATTTGCAAGATAAATACGTTTCCTCTGAATACAAGATCGCTCTGTTTCAGCTGGTGACCAAAATGTGTTACGCAAAATGAGTTTTTTTGGATCCCAACAAATTTGAAGAGGCCAAATCCCACAACACAGCATTCAGAAAATAACATGTCAGTAACTGTTAATGAATTTGATTGATTGAATGATTGTTTTGGTAGATTTGAAGGTTCAAAGATCAAAACAGCACACACAACCCTACACAAACCACATCACGTGGACACTCATGTCCCATGGCCACAATCAATACACAGATAACTACAGTCCATCTGTTGCGTAACAGCCCTGTGATCTGTGGCTGTAGAAGGAAATAGTTAAGCTTAATTTTGATGCTGGTGTCATGCACCAGCAAAATACAGCATGAGCCAGTGTTTGTGAATGGTGCCATTGACCCACATAATGGCCCTTTGTGCACATGCAAACAATCTAATGTAAATGCATGCAAATATAGCCTACAACAAAGACTACCTGCTTACAGTAA
The DNA here is from genome assembly GCF_006386435.1 of Epinephelus moara. Taxonomy (NCBI): domain Eukaryota; kingdom Metazoa; phylum Chordata; class Actinopteri; order Perciformes; family Serranidae; genus Epinephelus; species Epinephelus moara. The sequence goes on from NC_065513.1 coordinate 16,973,479, forward strand.
GGGCAGCCAAATGGGCACTGCATGCGGGGATCCGACCACACTCACAGGCTTGTGCCTGCAGTGAAAACATGGAAAACAAATGCTTGTGCATAATGCATCAGCTAGCAGTGGACTATTAGAATGAGTGACCTCCATCTCATGTGACTGAACGGCCTCCCTTACTCCCAGTGCTCATTTGAGAAAAGCAGCTGCATGGCCAACAACTTCACTATGATGTGGGGGGAATAAACAATGTTGAGTGCTGACACTATTTTTACCATCTGAGCATGTAGTTGGTGATTTGTCTGTGGGCATAAAGAGACATTTAATCACTGGTTGTCCTCAGTTAAAACTATAGTGGCTTATTAAAACACTGTTATTTAATGTAGCCTATACAGTTTTAATACTTTCAGGTACTTTTCTTAGTAATGAAGACAATTCATTTAACTGTTGTGAATCCATAAGAGATTAAAAACATCCAATAACGCATACAACAAGCATACTTTTCAGAATACTGCGTAAAAGACTTTGGATAAGGCGTGGAAAGCTTCAAAAAATGACCAGATGGCATCTATTAATGTTTCAATGTTTTACTTTCTTGTTTGCATATTTGCTGTATCACTCGAAGCACATGAATATTTCATACACCAGCCTACCTAACTCTTCCCTCAAGGTGTCCGGTGTCCATGCGCTCTCCTCCGCGCGTACCAGCTGCAAAACGTATTAAACTCTCAAAAATGCACACCGATCCACAGCAACTTCGCCAAATTGTTTGTGAGGCGGGAACTTTTGCCTCGAAGTAGGTCACCAAACTCTGCCCGACCGTTTGGCAATATGGCTGGGCAACACACGCGAGCGGTCAGCACCGGACTGTTAATGAAGTCAAGCTGGCGGAGTCCCGGCCGGTTCCCAGTGACTGCTGACAGGCGCAGGGCGACAGAGCGGAGATGCTGCTGTCAGTGTGGCTGCTCATCATCAGCCAGTCCCTCCCCCTCTTCCACCTCCTCCTCCTCCACCCATCCCTCCCTTTCCCTCTCTGAGTCTGTTACTACTGAGCTATTTATACAAAGACGCTCTTGGAACATCCCATCAAGGGCTTTTCCTCTCACACCTCAGTGAAGATCCCATCAATACGTTTGTACAAAAGGTCATTGCAACAACTCAGTCAGTAACAATACAGTAAAAGAGATGTAAGTACACACAAAAAAGAAAGCATCACAAACAAAGAAGATGAAAATGAAAGGAAGGGGAAAGGAGATGTAGAGTGCACTCATATACTAAAGTGATTCTTCCTTGAAATTGTTGTGCAGAAGGACTTGTTTCAAAACTACACAGAATCAAGGCAGGGTTGGCCTGAACACAGGCAGAGCTACATTGAATTACAAACACATTCCTCCCTGATTAGTACACTTAAAACATGTTGCATGTCTGAATAGCAGCTGCACAAACTTCAAACTTGTTGCCTCCTCTTTTTCTCATTGATATTCAGCACAACAGCAGGGTATCCCAGGGGGATTCTGCTCAACTCCCTCTGTTGTCTCCCTCTCTTTGTGTGTGTGTGTGTGTGTGTGTGTGTGTGTGTGCGCGCAATGGGAGAGGGGCACTCTCACCCACAAAGTTCAGGCAGAGACAAAGCATTCTTTGAGGCCTCATTTTCCCCCCTTACCACCGACTTCAGAAAGAAAAAAAACTTTTGCAGGAACAGACCCAGAGAGCAGCAGTGAAGCTCAGTGTGGTGCACATACTTCAAGAAGTGCAGTGTTAAATATGAATGTAGTGACTGACAATATAATAACTGCCGATGATGTAGTAGCTTGATATCTGTAATTAAATGCAGCACTAAATGAGCCAAACATGTAATTAATCCAGAAACATGTCAGTGAGATTTTTTTGTTAATAACTGTGATTAAAGTGTAATAACTGCAGTTATTGCATTCATCTTAATTACTACATTATCAGCCAATGTAGTAATTTCTGCACTGGGATTTGATGATGTCATGACAGAATCAGGAACATTAGAAATTTTAATAACATTTTTAACCCAGTTATTTTATTAAGTTTTGGTGAATTACTGCACTCAGAGTTGAATTATCCCACATTTATTCGCTGTTACGTCATCTGCACCACACGCTCCAACAAAACAAAGCGCTTGTAAAAACTGGATAGGTTTTTTTTTCTTTTATGGATGGACTTCAAATGCAGACAGGCAATATCTGCGGATACCTTCATTTTTCATCCAAATCACACTGAATTAGTCAGGGAGCAGCACTTGTGCTGTCGCCTGCATGAGAGCTTGGAAAGGATGGTTATCACTGATCACAGGCTGATACTCCAGAGAAAGCTGCTTCAGAGGAGTGATTCATCATATCAGAGAAAGACTCTCAAATACTGAGTAGCCGGAGAGAATCATGGACACACAGTAAAACTCCTTGTGTCTCCCTCTGTCTGCTCTTACAGTTTGTTTTCTTAACAAATGCTTAAGCACAATTTTGAAAAGAAGGCACAGTTTGTCAAAACGCTGCACACTATTCACACAACCAAACACAGATCCGCAAAATGAAACAGCTAACATCCAGGTCTGTCCAGGCTCATATGTAGCCGTGACAGGTGACGGTGCTTCAAATATGGATGTTTCTGCAACAAAGCTACATATTCTAAGCATGGATGCTTCACACACATCTTCAACCCGGCAGCACAGAGAATCTATACAATCAGCACTTAAGCTTAGTGTCACCAATTCAGTATCTGATCAAATGTCTCGCCCTCTTGTCCTGAGTTATGCCATTGAATAATAGCCAGAAAGTATTTTTGCATAACATGTTGATGCCACAGCCAAACTGATCTTGGTCATTTTATCCTATCAGACATTTGTGTTAAATTTTGCCATAATTAGTGTATGAATTCTTGAGTTTTGGCCAAAAACTTGTTTTGGAAGGTCACAGTGACCCCTAACCTTTTACCCCCAAAATCGTATCAGTTCATCCTGGAGTTCAAGTGGACGTCTGTGCCAAATTTGAAGAAATTCCCTGATGGCGATCTTCAGATATGTCTTTCACAAGAATAGGACAGAAGGACAGATGGATGAACAACCCGAAAACAAAACGCGCCCGGCCAAAATGAATGATAAAACTTCTGAACGCGTATGGCACACATGATTCATACGATCTGATTCTGTCTGAACCGGTTACACACTACTGTGTCTAATCTGAAACACTTTAAACTTTTCTATTTTTCTAATGACACATTTTGGGTTTGATTTTTTTCAGAGACATTGTTAGATTCAAATACATGAATATGCTGAGCAAACATAGTTGTTTTCTGATTGCTTAGGCGCTCTACACACTGGCCATAAAACATTACACCAAACCAGCAAAACATTTTACGTCTCTTGCTAAAGCAAACAAGTCTTGCAAAACTCTTCAGCCTCTTCTCTTTTTTAACCTTTTCTGTATGCAGGGCATTACGTTAGTAGTTTGCAGTTAAGTTTTGTCACACATGTAGTAAATGCACATACATACAAATGTGTAAAGTATGGATTTGTCAGAGGTCTTCTCTGTCAAATGTCCCAACACTTTTTCATTGGTTTCACATGTTTTTCACACCCTATTTCAAAACAGGTAACACAGTTCTCATAGTAAGACCCCAAACTCCATTGGAGTAATGTTAAACAAAGGGAAGACATGTATCACATCTCAAGGAAATGACTTGTTTAATTGTAAATCTGGCGGCACGGTGGTGTGGTGGTTAGCACTGTCGGGTTCCTGGTTCGATCCCGGGTGTGGGAGCCCTTCTGTGCGGAGTTTGCATGTTCTCCCCGTGTCAGTGTGGGTGTTCTCCAGGTACTCCGGCTTCCTCCCACAGTCCAAAGACATGCAGGTTGGGGATAGGTTAATTGGTGACTCTAAATTTTCTGTAGGTGTGAATGGTTGTCTGTCTCTATGTGTCAGCCCTGTGATAGTCTGGCGACCTGTCCAGGGTGTACCCTGCCTCTCGCCCAATGTCAGGTGGGATAGGCTCCAGCTCCCCCTGCGACCCTCAAGAGGATTAGAAAATGGATGGATTGTAAATCTGTGATGCACCTGTGTGAAAATTCCTTTACAGATAGCAATCAGTCCTTATCCATCTATAAAAGATGCCACCTCTGCGTCCCTATTCACAAGCATAGATCAAAGAGACCATGTAAGAATGACACATTCTGTCCACATGTAAAATCAGTCTACACACCCATGCATTTCCAAAGGTGTATTTTGCACTGGAAATCAGAACAGAACTTATTCTTACAGTTTATCTTGATTGCTAAGACACACTGAATTAAACTGGGATCCATCATCACCTTCTTTATACAGCAGAGATCTTCTGTTGCAGATGTGTCAACACTTTTTCATTGACGGGTAACACAGATCTCATGGTAAGACCCAAACTCTACTGGATTAATTGCGTTCAACAAAAGGAAAGCATTTATTCACATCTGATAGAAATTACTGGCTTAATTGTAAATCTCTTAAGCACCTGTGTGGAACTCTCCTGCACTACTCAGCAATCAGTCCTTATCCATCTCTTAAAGATGTAATACAATTAATAACTGTCTGTTTTTTGTATGCAGTATTTCCACAGGGCATCTAAACATAAGTATCAAAAGTGCAGGATACAGCAGGGGTTGTATCTCTAGTTTATAAGGTTGAACTGGTTCATAATGATCACTGTATTTTGTATTTTGTTTTCTATTGTGTAATGATTGATTGAAAAAATATGTAATATTTAGACCTGTGTCTGAATGGACAAATGAGAAAAACTGCAATGGAGTGTAGTGCAAAAAATACATAAATGAACAAATGAATAAATAAATAAAAACCTAAGCACATTGCCTTCGATTTTTGTTGAAGACGGGTTCACTCACTTGTTGCCTTTTTATATTGCTTATGTATGATTGGTGAGTTTCCAGTTGCAGTAAGCACCCAAGTGTCTGTGCACCTGATGTTTGATTAGTGGATTTTTGAAAGGCAGTGAGGCAGTGTTACATTTCTGTGTCTAATGTAGAGAAGTGTGTTTTGTGTTGCGCAAAAAGTGAGCGGCTGAGGATGTGATAAAGTTGCGCAGATGTGGGCTGAGATATTTTGCAGGTTTTTTTTGTTTTGTGTGTGTGTGTTATTTTTAATGTTAGTGTGTCAGCAATCGTAAAAACTGTAATAAAGACACACACACACACACACACACACACACACACACACATGTGTATGCTGACACACCCACACAGTCATTATTACTTGCTCATGCAGGACGTGTCATGCCTGATCACTGCCTCTCATGTCAATGAAGACGTTAACACACCTCCATTACCCTGTCAAAACTTATCAAGGTGTGTGTCTGCCTGAGAATCTTGCAAATGTGACAGAGAGAAAAGAGAGTGAGAAAAAAAAGAAAGAAGTGAGAGGCAATTTACTTCTTCTCTACTGTCCCACCCTCATCTCATCACATGAAAGAGACAGAAGTGTAAATCTCAAGTTTGCCATTCTTGCCTTCTTCATTTTAAGAGTGCTATTATCATGAGGAAAGATAGACTCCACAGTATTATGGTTTTCAGAAAGCCATTCTGTTGCGAGGGGACGGGGAGCTACAGGTCAGTTTCAAGCTGCGATATTAGATTCATATTTCATATGAAGGGTCTATTTCATAACAGCACACACCATTCACTCTAATCATCCAATATGCAACTTGAAGTTATCTGACGTAGTCTAGATGGACAATTTTGTCTGAATCACCTGCTTGTTTTATGTGAGCTATTTGTGTCACGCCTGTTTGTTGGTGCTGTTTTTGCAGGAAGAAACATTGGTCATTCTGCACAGTGTCCTAATTTGGGAAGCTGTCAGAACCAATTTCCTATCATGAGTATATGAGGACACCTGCTGGATATTTGCTGACATTGTTTCCATTTCTGGCCAGCCCCAGAGGAAAGTGCAGAATCACTTAATGTGCCTTAATAAGGTTTAGGATTCACGTACTATTTATCAGATGTGAAAGTCTGCTAAATCTGGAGGGTATCCAAACACACTCAATCACACAAGACAAACACAGTTTGCTGGGTCTTTTTTATTCACACTTCATCTTCTTTAGTTGTTCATCATAACCTGAAAACAAAAATATTCAGTCATGAGCAGGAAACAGAAACAAGGAAACAGCATGTACTGTAAGCCAGCTGTAGATGATCCTTCACAACAGAATTAAAATCTGTCTATGTGTCTGCCTTACCTGGTCGATCCAGTCGTTGAAAGCGGAGACTCTGGTGAAGACAGTGGGTTTCTTCTCGTAGTTGCAGCCAAGGCCAGAGACGAAGCTGGCAATGCCATGGACCTCCCAAGCACCCTCTGTGTTCTTACAGTTCAGAGGGCCACCAGAGTCACCCTGGACACAGATAGAGAGGGGAGGAGGACAGCGCATGTTTTATTCATGTGATAGAGCTGCTGGGAGACTGGCAAGGCACAACTACGAGAATCACAATCAGAATCATTGTTTCACCAAGTATAATGAGGGCACAAGAAACATTTGTCATGTTCCCTGACAGCAAGACAACACATGAGTGTAATGACAATGAAAGGCTTTTCCCCTCATTACCTGGACATTTTTTTTTTAACTGATTCAAATTTGCTTCACTGACATAACTAAGTACAGTATTGCCAAAGCAGGTTGTACAAGTTTTACAATGTATTTGTCAGAGAGAAAAAAAGAAGAAGCTGAAAATAAAAAAATAAAAAAATAAAATAATTTGCTCTCTCCTCCTCATGCACACAAACACACACAGAGTACAAACTTACGTTGCATCCAGCAACAATTCCATCCCCACCGGCACACACCATGGTGGTCCTGACAGCAATACCCCACCAGTCAGGCTGGGAGCAGGTGGCATGGTCAGCCACAGGCATCAAAGCCTGCTGCAGCTTATCAGCTATGGGGCCTCCGGCTAAAACACACAAGCAGACTCTATTACCATCATCCACATACACTAGCCGTCTGTCAAATCTGCTTTACAGCATTTCCCCCAGTGCCAAATTCACAGTCTGACCCAAATTTTCAATTTAGGAGTAATCCTCCCCCCCCCAAAAAAAGTTTCAGCTAAAATCTCATGCATGTGATTTTCATCCCAACTTTGGAGGTTTCCCTGGGTAACCCCAATCACACACAGCTAAATCCAGACATCATGCCTGCATCCTAAAGGGCAGTAACATGAAGACAGTTCAGAGAAGCTGATAAAAATACAATGTCAGACACATAAACGCAGCCCAGTCTTCTATAAACAGTGACTTACTAGACACCCTGCCCCATCCGGTGATGTAGCAGGGGTAGAGGTTGGGCAGCAAAGTGCCAGGAGCAGGAATACATCCCAGCTGCACCTGGTCGCTCAAAGTCACAGACTCTGACAGCTTGATCAGGGCAATATCGTTTCTGCAAGAAAGACAGAAAGCAAATGGGGGAGTTGGTCTGACAGGCAATCTACAATCTTCCCCCAGAGCCAGAAGGAAGGAGAGCGCTATCATGTCTACACATACAAATAAATCAATTCAATGGCTAATCTTATTTCCCTAAATTTCCACTTTGGAAAGAGTCCAGCTGCATACTTGAGTACAGTAATATGCTTAAAGAGATCCACTCTTATTCATGCTGTCCTACACTTTTTACTGTCTGTGGAGAAATATGAGATGTATGAAGATGAAGAACTTGTGTCAAAGGTATATACTGGACCGAAGAGAATAAATGGAATTTGAGCCTTGGCCCACTTTGTCACCTCGACAGAGAACAGATGAGATTATGATGCACTGTATGTCACGGCAGGCGACTCAGACTGCTCCATGTGCTGTACGGTGGTGCTTGTCTTACCCGAGGGCCACAAAGATCTGGTTCCATTTCTCATGGACGATGATCTTCTCGGGCAGGATGGCCTTGGCACCAGCTTCTTCCTCGACCAGGTTGTGTTTGCCCACAAACACTCTGTAGGTGAGCTTGGGGCTGGGGGGAGAGAACAGACTGTTGAGCCCCATGCTAAGACGATTAAGTGCTGAGTTGAATTATACGATGAGTTTAAATTGATGATTAGTTGTGGTGCCAAGATGGTGAAGAGGCTTTGAACTGGGCAGCGGTTTAGATGACCTTAAGTAAACTTTTTTTTCTTTTCTCTTTTTTTTAAGTGGGACAGTTTGGGGTTGAACTTCTGGAGTTTTGTGACTTGCCTAATCCTCATTTCTATGAGTGTTAAAGGTCCAGCGTGTAGGATTTAGGGGGATATATTGCCAGAAATGGAATACATATGATAAGTATTTTTTCTTTAGTGTATAACCACCTGAAAATAAGAATTGTTGTGTTTTCGTTACCTTAGAATGAGCAGTTTATATCTCCTTGTCCAGAGTCTGCCAGGTTGCACTGCCATTTTTAGTAGTATCCCAGAACAGACAAACCCAATACTGGCTCTAGATAGGGCCACTGGCTTTTTAATGTCAGCCACTGTAGATAGCAGCCCCTTTACAACAAGCAGTGCAGGAAAAACACTGAATTTTGAAATGAAAAAAACGATTTAATCAGTGTTTTTACCTGTTTAAATCACTGGGAATGTTTCCTTTTTGAGAGGAAGAGACCTCTGCTGATAATACGGCTCTGATAATAATTTCCTGAACATCTGGATCTTATATTATCGTAGAAAAAGGTGAGCACACACTTGGACGTGCTGGGCTAGCAGCGATGAGCCAAACAGCAGCAGAGAAATGTTAATAAACAATGTTTATTACCGGGTCTGCTTGTTTTGGGGAGGAGGAGGCCTCTGCAGATAATTCGGCTCCGGTAAAAACCTCCTGAACAATATGAACAGTGTAGGAATTCTAACCACGAGTTCTCGTTTGGCACATGGGAGAAGTTTCAGATGGCTGCAATCTACAATTTTCACCACTAGATGCCACTAAATCCTACACACTGCTCCTTTAAGTAGGGTTAAGGTTTCCACAATTGGGCAAGATGTGTGGTGCAGAATAAGCACAGTACATTTAACTGAAAGCCTTTGAGTGTTAGACTTGTGGTGAGAATTGATGGTTGTGTTTTTGTGTTTGTGTGCTCCTCTGCTGCTCGTACTTGATGCAGTGAGCAGCAGTCATGACCCAGTTGGCAGCAATCAGAGATCCCCCACAAGTGTGCCTCCACACACCGCTCCTTTCATATTGCAGAGAGATCTGAAGACGAAAGAGGACAACATAAAGGATACACTAAGAGGCGGGATGCGGATGTATAGATAAGTGGCATAATCTGCTGACTTAATTCAAACGCAGCCATTTAATTACAGAATTTCCAATAGCCACTGGCTCTGGAAAGCCTGGAAAGTCTAAAAATAAGCAGATGCAGAACCCATAAGGTTTGCCAGTAAATATAAAAACAGTGACAGATGTGTACATATTAGCATACCTGCCAGGGCCAGCTGTGGGGCCTGGCATCTACTCCATTGACCACACGGGAAGTCAGTGGCTGAATGGGTGGGGTGCCGCACCCAAGGGCTGGATGAGGAGGAGAAAGACATAAAGCAGGGAGTGTTTATGAGGTAGGAGAACAATGAAAATATTTAGATTTTCACATTAGGAACAAACTGTATCATTGTTCTTGTCAAAAAAAAATTGCACAACGTGAGCTCCCTGTGTGGTAATATACAGGCAAGCACACTCACTCACTAACATAAACTTGCAGAAACAATTACACCCAGAATTAGAGAATGCCAGATGTTCTTACCGCTAGCAATGAGCACTGAGGCCAGCACAATGGGGATCATGTTGATTGATGCTTCTGCTGAGGGACAACAGGACACAGACTCTCTTTTAAACTTTCCACCACAGGCAACACCCGCTCTGAATTGCAGCAACACGCACTCCTATTGGTTTATCATGGCCTCCGGGGATGAAGACAGACCAATGGCAAAAGGGGTCAACGCAAGTTGGTGGCTGACGAAACCCACAGGTGAGTTTTCTGGAACATTTCTCATGACCTTCATGTAAGGATACAGTGTATGCTCTGTTACTACACACACCATAAGTGCATTCACCAGGGCTCAAATGTAAACATACATAGCATGTGTACGTCTGTAAATGCTGGACACATATATACCAGCCAAGCTCTTCGTCATATTCTGTTTTTGAACTCACCTTTACTCCTTTCCACGACAAAGTCTCTTGACTGAAACCTGGAATTAAACGCTTGCATAACAGCATGGGAAAGCCAACATCTGGATTACTGGAATTGGCCTATTTTCTCAGAAATGTGAAACAAAAATCAAACTAAGAAGCATTACTATGATAAATAACCAGGACAATGAGGAACAGATGGTGTCGCTGATGCAGAAGATATCGACAGCTACACCACAATGTTTTGACATCCTCCAACGTACACAGTTTTGCAGCACCAGGAATGTGGGACATACTGTATGACCATATGTATCGCCAAACATGTCACTCAGAAAATTCATTATTCTGTGGAGTAAATTTGCTGTTGTAGTGAAATATGCAGTTTAAAACACTGACCCGGTGTATCATGAGGTTGTTGTAATGACTTGAATAAGTTATGAGGCTTGGAGGACACAGACACAGCTCCTGAGGTGTGAAAGTGTCACATTGTGGCGGCCTGAAGTGACTCAGCATGCAGGTATTGTAAATCTGTCAAAGGCTGCTTGAATGATATGACACAATAAAGGTTAGGTGTTAACGGAGTAGTAAACAGGTGGAGTTGCTACAAAAGGTGTTGAGTGAACACAAAAATGCTTGTCTGTAATTATCTTCGAGGCATTTCTGTTGAGAGAATCTGACATCAGCTCTAACAGAATCAGGATGTTTTGACTAAACATTGTCTCCGTGACCCGTAAAACAAACACTGTGCTGTGATACAGAGCATTTCAGAAATAAAAAAATAGAACAAAAATTTCATCAGACCACTTTAGACAGTAGACTACACTTGTTTTCATGAATCATTTACTTTCCCATTTCACCACTAGATGGGACAATTTATCTGTTTAGACACTAACCAAAGTTGTGTTGTTTTACAAAAGAGAAAAATTAAATGCAGCATTTTGCGTCCAAGCTTTGTAAAGTGAGTCATTTAGAAAATCGGTCCTCAATTTAACTGGATTGTAGCATCTGTAAAGGAGGTCAGACAACACTCTGACGCTGAAAATGATAGTAAGAGACTCTCATGCACCACTGAGAATACCTTACAACTTATGACAGCTGAATCTACAAAACAGTGTTGTTTTTAAAGTTTTGTTTCAAAGTTTGGTTAGAGCTACCCATCTATAGTTTTCAGACTCGGGAAAATACTTGATGGGCTGAAAAAAAAAAAAAACACTTGAAAGGCAACAACAGCAACAAAACAAGCTTAGACGCACTCGACTTGTTTGTGTGTCTAAATGTAGTTGTGTGTGTTTGAAAGCATCCCTGTTGTGTGAGTGTGAGCGCCTCTACGGCTGCGATATGCAATTAATTGAAAGCTAATTAAAATTACTCTTCAAATCTGTAAAACATTGTTAAACGTATTACAGGCCAGTGTCCAAAACAGATGCCTCCCTCTCCCATTTTCTGATTAAACTTCTTGTATTCATTAATTTGATAGTGACCAGATGACACAAGATAATGAACTGAGGTGCTGTTTTGATAGGACTACATTAAGCTAAAAAAAAAAGAAAAAGAATTAAATCGAAAATAGGTAAATGATCTCAGTTAATGCTGTTTTTGCAGCAAAGCCTATCAGCCTGACCTGAAATCTCACCGACCCTTCACATCAAGTTCAAAACCTCTGATCTCCTAAATCTGCTCTTTACCACTGAAATATGTTTATGTGCAGTCAGAGGCAGTCTGTCATGTTGTGAGATGAGGCTTACTAGTTTCATGGCTGAGCAAAGCAGAACACCTCATCAACTGAAAGCCCCCCGGGGGTTTGTAACAGGTACATTTCAGGTTGTTTTCCCTATCAGAACAGCAGCTGAACTCTGAATGACACCTGTAAGGTTTATGGTTGCTTTATATCACTTTGGGGCAGTAAACATTGTACTTGGCTATTGCCATTTCCCCACATGGAGCAAAGGAGAAAGATTTTCCAATAATGTATAAATATTATTGTGGCAGGTCGCTGCTGCTGCTGCTGGCTTCAGTCAGCTGTGTGGTTTTCAACTAATTTTCCTTGCACGTCTCTTTCTATCCAACAATACCACCACTGGTATGCACAGTATGCCTATGCACAGTGTGCTGGATCTTTTAGTCTGTGGCAGAAGTCTAATACTGAGCCCATCCCGAGCCCACTAACATCCATATTGTTAAGCTTTTTGCCTTTAAAAACATACAGCTGTATTTTCCAGTGGCTGCCTTATTTGCCACAGGCAGTGTGTTTTGAGCCGCAGGGCTGAAGTAAATCCAAACATCGGCTGTCTGCTGCTGATTTGCTTTTATCATTATCCTTCCCACTGATGTTAACAGACGGCCTTCCCTGCCTTCGCTCTTCGATTGTTGGCGCATATGTTTATTTCATTTTGATGTCTTTGTTTACTGTGGTTTTAATTCACTGCTTCCCAACATTTTTTGGCTTATCATCCTGTAGAAACTCCCATCTTGGGAAGTGCTGATTTAATTAAATCCCATAAGCATGTCATGACCCAACTGGTCTTCCTACAGGTCTTGTACATACTTGCCAGGTTTCCATTTCTTTAATGCTGAGTGGGAGAGAGTAGCAGGGGAGTAGTGGGGCTGGGTGCAGCCTCTCTCACCACAAACAGTGCTATCGTGTGTTAAGAACTGCTTACTGCTTGAATGTATTATTTATTTGATTTGGCATTTATGCCTCTTATGCTCATGTTTACAGTCACTTCATGTTTCTATTTTCACTGGATAATGTTCTTTGTGCCTTTTTCTGTGACGAATAAATAAACTATCAATCTAACTATAAAGTAAGGCATCGTTGTCTGTCTGTATGTGTGTCCTTCACATATCTCGAAAACCATTTATCTGATCCACTTCAGACTCGGTAGGTGAATTGATGGGGACCCAAGGACGTGCAGTGTGAAATTTGGACACACAAGTTCAGTATTAATAAACTTTGAATAAATATGTGAACAGTGCTTTGTGCAGCAATGGTGGGACTTCAAGGGTCTGCAGAGAGTTGAGCATGTCCACTTACTGTAAGTGTGTTTCATCTGTGATTCTGACAGTGAGAAGCAGCGATGTTGGGTATATTTTCCTTTGCCATACTAACTTATAACGCTAATAATGTTACCGCCGGCAAAATACCTCCTCTAACTAAATCCATACACTATAACTGAGGTGTTTATGTGGAAGCAAGAAACTAGTATGCCTGTTTGGAAATGAATAGATCCACTAAGTGTATTTCACTGGTGTTTCTGACTGCGAGATGCAACTAGGGTGTGTTTTTCAGGGCCAGATTAAATGATTTCGGGGCCCCTGGTTGACACTGTGCTTCTTTATTTTTTTGATTCTTTCTCTAATTGGAAATGTTGGTAAAGACAGTGGTGGAAGTACTCTTTTCTTTTTCTTAGGTACATCTTTTAACTGTTTGTAGTAAAACTAACACTGTTGCACAGTAAAAGTCCTGTGTTAAACATTCACTTAAAGGTCCAGTGTGTAGGATTTAGGGAGATGTATTGGCAGAAATAGAATGTAATATAATAAGTGTGTTTTCTTTTGTGTATAATCACCTGAAAACAAGAATAGTTGTGTTTTTGTTACCTTAGAATGAGCCTGTCTATATCTACACAGGGAGCAGTTCTTCATCCGCCATGTTGCACTGCCATGTTTCTACAGTAGCCTAGAACAGACAAACCAAACACTAGCCTCTTTTACACTGCCAGATTTTTTCGGCGAATGTTGGGCCGTTTTGCCGGCAAGCTGCCAGCGTTTAGACACACAGAGCCGGATTGGCGAGTTGATCCGAGGTGCCCAATTTTCCGCCTCATATAGGGTAGACATATTGGCGGAACCTTTTTGGTTTGGAAAGACCGAGGCGGCCTTCCGCAACAGGAGGGGCTGTTGATGACTTGTGGGAGGAGCTGTTGATGACGCCGCACCTGCGACCCACTGGCGGTGGACTAACAGGAAACAGCTGATAGCAGGAATGGGCAGCTAGTAGCAAGAGGGAAACGCAAACCTGACAGACACTGTAAAGTTGAGCAACTGGGGAGACAAGGAATTGCGCGCCCTCCTTGTCCTCGCAAACGTAGAGGCCATTAACTGTCAAATGACAGGAACGGTGAAGGACGGGCCAAATTATGAGAGAATCGCCGAAGGACTGACCAGCCGCAGCTTCCCTCCCACGTCACTGTTTACGTCACACGCTGAGCTACACGTTTTGTTACTTGCTCACGCCCCCCATTGCCCCGAAAAAGGCACATTCTGTGTAAACAAAAGTAGGTAGGCGGCATTTTGCCGCACTCCCCGATTTTGTTTTTATACTGCCAATGCTGAAAGAAGACTGACTGGGCTTTCCTGCAAATTTGCACAATTCCTATTTAAAAAGGGCTAATGACTCTAGATAGAGAACTGCTTCATTCAGTGTTATTACCAGTTTAAAATATTGGGTATGTTTTTTTTGGAGAGGAGGAGACTTCTGCAGATAATAGCCCCAGGTAAAAAACCTTTCAATGTGTGCATCCCAAGTTATCAGAGAAAAAAAGGTGAGCACACATTAGATGGTGCGGGTATACTGGCCCCTCTCCAACAAGCCAAACAGCATCTGAGAAACACAGATTTGTGACATGAAACTGCTTTATTCAGTGCTTTTACTAGTCTAAGTCACCAGGTTTGTTTGTTTATCTAGGGATAATTGAGCTCCCGCTTTGGGAGGCCGTTTGGCTCCATCCCCGTGGCTCTGTCATGTGTTTTGACCATGGTAGAATGAGTTCTTATTGGTAATTCAACACGTCGCTTTCAAATGGTGTTTTGCCTGTTACCTGTTTGTGTGAGGGACTTATGGGTATCAAAAGCCCTCAGTATGTTTTTCAGCATGTTTTCAGTGTCACAGAGGTGAGTAAAAGAGAGGTTCAGGGAAACCTGTGTCACTACAAACTGAAACCCCCACAGCTCCCATAGACCTAGAGGCCTAAAATTTTAAACAATTGTGGTTGACAAAATGTCGAAGGTAGAGGAGGGGGTTTGTATTGTCTGGCATAAAGCATGCCCCAGTTATTGTTACTAGAGTATGATTTATAATAGAGGAGGAACAAAGGAAAAAGTCTCTTTGAGCCATGTTTGAACTGACCTTTCAGATGAAGCCTCTTACATGCAATTTGGCCTTACAGCTCTTTTGTCATGAGCTTTTCCAGTTGGGTGTGCCAAATAGGAAAAAATTACTAAGACAGGATGACAAAAGAAGACAAAAAGAAAAAAAAGGTGGATCTTAAAGGTTAGCTAAATATGATACCTATTGCTATGTATAGTCACAAATTAGCAATATGGTTCAATATCTTTATTTTTTCTTGTCTGATATTAGACAGAATTGAAACCATACATTTTCATATTTCAGATGTTAGGTGAGTGGGTAGTGTTACTAACATCATCTGGAGATAGCAGTCTAGTTTTCAATCCACAGTGACTCCTACCTGCATTCAGCATCTCTGTCCACAGAAGCAGCCGTCTGGCCAGGCAAACTGCCTTTAACCAGGCTGACTGACAGCAGATATTTACTGAACCAAATTATTTTTCATGTCAGCTCCACGGGGGGAAAAAAATCAACAGTGTTTACGTTTATTGATTCATTGATTTTATTTCCCAACCCACTGTAGAAAGTGAGGGGAATCTGCCGCTCACAGGCAGATATGGTTAAAAAAGTTAAAAACACATGTACAGCAGTATATTTATCTGACATAAACAGCTGTCTGTGCTGGCTGTGTTCACACGTTGTAGCTTTTGCATTTCTGTTCTCTATTAATGCGCTTGTGTTTTCGAATTTGCAAAAATTTATATGCCAAGTAGCGTCAAAACTCGATAAGAAATCGATAAGAAGAAGAAGAAGAAGAAGAAGAAGAAGAAGAAGAAGAATTTGCAAAGCGTTTTGACCGTCTCGGCCACCGTGGAAAGGCGAACCTGCAATGTCACCAGCAACATGTCTCCGCAAGGTAAATGTAAAATGTTTACCTCTGAAGTAGAAGTGCTAATTCAGTAGTATACCATTCGCGTCGCGTACTTTGGGAACTTCCTGTACATCATCTGGGGTACAAGGAGTTAGAATAGAAACATGACTCAATATTTTTCATATCTAAATATCATAATAAATCAGGTGTATTGCTCAGGAGTCAAGGAAGCACAGTGAAGTTGTTTCTATTAGTGGTTCTCAAAAGCTGCACACCACAGGCCAAGCACTCAGTCTGTTCTGAACAGGCATATGTCTGTGTTAGTTACCTTAATTTTCCATTCACTCTCTTATATTTTTACCCTTAATTCTATGTATTATTACCTTTGTCTTAATTGTAATTCCCTCCACCAGATTCGGCATATTATTAAACACTTAGCCTGATAGATAATAGAGACCTATATCTTTATCTTATCTTATATCTTTCTTGTATGCAGTTGATATTTTACTTTTTGTATACAAAAAGTGACGGTGTTTCCCTATGAGTGTTGTTCTTCTGCGTTCATATGTCCTACACTTACACACACACATACACACATATGAAGAGCTATCCACAGTAATTTGGTTTTGGGACCACCAAAACTGTTTCACATCTGACACACCTGCCTTCAGGGTTGCTTGGTGTGTGAGGAAGCATGCATGGTCACAAAACTTGAAAACAGTGCTTATCAGAATTGGACAGAGTACTGCGTGGCCAATTAACACGGAGTGGTCTTTGAGGAATATCCTCATTACCTTTATTTATATGTATGCTTATTTTAACAGTGGTGAAGCATGTTGTTGTGTTTTCTTTGATCACTCAACCTAAAATAATGCTACTGGATCTGGCTTAACGGCTTTGCAGCAGTTTTGGCATAGAGATCCTGCTGCTACATGTTGTAATATTTACAGTAAATTGGGGATTTTAAGTGAAAATGAGACAAAAATGTGGGGGAATCCTGAAAGCTGTGAGACACACCAGCCTTAAATGGTTGCATGAAGGTAGACAGTGTATAGTGAGATTAGATGGAAGCAGCTAACGTGCACAGACTATGTGGACTAACTGCTATATACAATTAAATATCAGACAGCTTTGTTTACAGTAGATAATAACAGCAATAAACTCTTGATAATAATAATAATAATAATAATATTAGATATAATAATCTGCAACAATAATAGGCCTTTGTGTATGGCATAATGATTCAATCAAATAACTAATTCTTCCACAATAGATTGGGAAAAAAATACCAATTGTAGTTATTTCTTTGCAATCCTCAAGAAATCTGCCCTAATGTGTAATCCTCAGTGCCTGCTGCTTCATGATTCAGGTTATTGATTGCACAGCTTGACATGATACATTATGTATTATGTCACCTTATGTAAACAGTGGCCTGCTCATGAAGCAGCAAACAGTGCCTCTCTTGTCACTTTTATTACTGGTTTTTAATGACACAGTCAACACTGCGCCATACTTCTGTTTCATGCCTGAGATCAATTCCTTAACTTGGCAAGGAACCAAAGGTCCAAAGGTTTTCCTCAGGGCTTGTATAAAGCCTCTGCGCTGCTCTGATCAAATCTGCAGAACGACCAGCCATGTCCGAGACAACAGAGACCCAGACACACAGCAGTGAGTACACACCACTTTCAGATGTGTAGCCAGATTCTGGCAGATTGATTTCATTCATAATTCATTTAAGAATATGAACGTGAAGCAAAAGTAAAGATGTTTGGTTTGTTGTATTTGGGATAGATGAATTGCCAATGACACCGGGGATAGTTCAGGTCATGATTTTTAAAAGAGGTGAACATTTTACTTGTTATGCTGTTACATAACATAATATGTAACATAATAATAACAATACATAATTCCATTTAATATTTAAGTATGGCTGAAGTCACACTAGTCTTGTTTCTACATAAATACCAAATCAGATCACTCTCTACAAGAGCTGAACACAAGTTTTTTCTTCTTATCATTGATTTTGGGGAAAGGGCATGGCTAACTAAATCAACTTTTCACTTTAACCCCAAAAAATCAGTGTGTAGACATTCACAGCATAGTAATGTAAAATCCTTCCTATAGAATTACAAACAGAAACACATACACACAAAGAAGTGAAAACTGTGGTTTAGTCATTCTGGTATTTTCTTGCATTTCAAGATCCAAGCTGCCGTTACAATATGACATGTTGGCATTTTCTATTGTTCCTGCTCCAAGGTCTCCTGTTGAATCAGAGCTGGTGAAAGAATATGCACAATGTCTAATTAAAAGCTTTTAGTCACTCTCAGCTGTTAGCTATAAGAGGAAAACTGTCTGACAGGTCTCTGCACGGCAAAAATGAAAAGAACAGAAAGAAAAAAAAGACGTATGATTATGACAGCTAATCCCAACAAGGTCATTTATTTGTACACTGACATACTGTTGGTGCCGTGAGGAAAACAATTCGTTAGAGTAATAGCTGTTACAAATAAACTACAGTTGCAATTGTGATGGTTCAAAAATGGGAGATAGACACAAAAAAAAAGGCAATACCTGAATCTATTATCCACAACAGTTCTGGGCTCGTCAGTGTCGCTGTTTTGTTTTCAAGAGACACGATTTTCAATGCAGCAATGAGAAAGTACATGAAATACCGCCCTACAAAAATGACAGCACACATTCAGGCATCATTTGCAATGCTGCAGTAATCACAATCAAAACTCACAAAGTCTACATTGTGAGAGACTGTGAAAGCCTACAGTGGTTATCTCTCTATTGCACATTCTCATTTTTATTGTCTGCTGTAGTAGTGTCATGGGAATGAACAAAATTCTGGTTCTGCTGATTGGTCGCAATAACAATTCACATCGTCAGAAAGAAAAACCCAAAGTCTGATATTGTAACCTGAGCTCAGCATGGGGCTCCATACTGAACCGCAATGATTTGCTTTTTTAATCACGTTACTCTCATATATATTTTACAGTCTCCATTATGTGCAGAGATATGGGGTAATGAACGGGAATTGGTTATTGGATAACAGATAAGACAGTAGATAGTGCAGGTGTCATTCACAGTGCATGACCCAAGAGAGAACATTCAAGCGGGAGCTGCTACAGCACGTAATGTCTTCTATCACAGAAAGGATAATGTGGTTCTCATGATCGAGCTAACTATCTCACTAAACATTCTCTAATCACTTGTTTGATTATTTGATTTGAGAGGTAATGGCTTAAAATACAGCCGCAGAGGTGTGAAAGGGCAACACACTGTTTACGAAATCTCAAAATTAGACTATATTCAGCTTGATTCTAAAGATAGTGTTGACATTAGTTAATAGGCCACACTGACAGTGCCGTCCTGCAAGGGTGAATAACAAATGTTTTCCTGTGGGATACATGCAGTACATACGTACACCATTTCCTTCTTCACATTCGTTCAAAGTCCAGTGGTTCACAGTGCCACGCCTAGTGTGTATGTATGCAAGTGATATATGACCTGTGTGTGAGTGTTTGTGTGTGACAGACAGACAGACAGACAGAGGGAGACAAAGCAAGAGAGCAAGGTGGAGAAGGTGCAGTGTTGTGGGGCAAAGAGTTCAGCTGCTGCTCAAGTACTGCGTGCTATTGTGATTGTATCTAAATACAATACAATTTCCTCTCCTCTCCTCTCCTCTCCTCTCCTCTCCTCTCCTCTCCTCTCCTCTCCTCCATAGTATCCAGCAGGCAGCGATGTCCGCAGGCCAAGGGGCTGGAGTGCATAGGCGCCCTGGTGCGTTCTGTGGAGGAAACCCCTGATCCCATTCCCACCACCATCACGGGAACCATCCCAACCTGGATCAACGGGAGCTTCCTGAGGAATGGTCCCGGGAAGTTTGAATTTGGAAACGACAGGTCTTTGAGAAATACTATGAAAAAGGAACAATTTAAATTGAAAGAGAACAAATTACAGAGCTTTATTAGCTTGACTTTCAAACACAACAGCTTGGTCTTTTGAATGAAAACAATAATAGCAGTAGTGTAGTGACAAACATTAACACAACTGGGAACAGTGGAGCAATACAGGAAGCAATACGAGTCATGTATACAATAGCTTTTCAATGGCTTGTATCTGTGAATTTCTAACAGGATTGCTTTTGATATGCAGTTTGGAGATATTCAGTGATTTATCTGTAAAAGCCATCAGTGGTATTTAAACCATGTAGTTTCAGCTGTCACATACTGAGCAATACTCAGGGTTATTTTTCTTTTACCCATGACAAATTCTCAATTTTTTTGTCCTCGTGTCTCTGTAAAATTGTCTTACACAATTACCCTGCTGACAAATTACTTGTCTTTTTCTCTCTCAGTTACACCCACTGGTTTGACGGCATGGCCATGATGCACCGGTTCCACATCTCTCAGGGTGATGTCACCTACAGTAGCCGATTCCTGCGCAGTGACTCCTACGTCAGCAACTCGGAGAAGAACCGCATCGTGGTGTCAGAGTTCGGGACGTTAGCCATGCCTGATCCCTGCAAGAACTTCTTTGCACGCTTCTTTTCACGCTTTCAGATTCCCAGTATGTGTGCCTTCTTTACATATTGCATATTCCCGTGGGTAATCCACTTGAGCGCGGTGTAATGTAGCACCAGCAGTGCCAAATGCATTATTAAATTATTCCATTCATTTTTGCATGAAGGTAACAAGGCAGCTGTGCCAGATTACTACAGGCAAATGAGAAGTCAAAGAAATAGTCAGAGAAAAACATATTGTTATTCTTTACTTTTTTCTTTAGTGCTCAGCCTTGACTGTATGTGCTGTGTTGTTTATTGACTTCTCAGCCTGATGAAAGCTAGTGTAACATTATATTGTCTTTTTATTGAGGTAAAGTGAACACAAGTCAATGTGTGTGTGTGTGTGTGACGAAAAGCTTCTGAAAAACTAAGCAGGAAGGAATAGATGGTCAAAGTACTTTCCAGTGTTATCTGCCAGAACGATGACTTTAGCTGAAGTGTCATATTTTTAATATGTTCCTGACACCTGCATGTGTGAACAGAGACCACAGATAACGCCAGCGTGAACTTTGTCAAGTACAAGGGGGACTACTATGTCAGCACAGAAACCAACTACATGAGACGAGTCGATCCACAGAGCCTGGAGACGAAGGAGAAGGTGAGTCAGTGCAATGAATATAAAAGTCCCTTTTGAATGCTGATGCTGATAAACAGTCAGAGGGTAAAGACGAGGAAGATGGGCGACCGTTGATAATGATGATGAGGACAACAAAGATAATGATGCCGTCTATTTAAGGTGGACTGGACTCAATACATTGCTGTAAACTCAGCTACAGCTCACCCACACTATGACCGTGATGGAGCTACATACAACATGGGAAACTCCTACGGAAGAGGCGGTAATCTTCCTTCACTCCTTGCTTCCCACCGTATGTCTGTATTTATGCAAATGTCCTTATGTTATCCTTATTAATACATACTGTACATGTTTGTTTTTGGGCCTCCTCAGGTTTCTTTTACAACATCATCCGTGTGCCTCCTCCTGAGGAGAAAGCAGCAACAGAGGACTCTGCAAACCTAAATGGAGCCAAAGTGATCTGCTCCATCCCTGCAAGTGAACCCAGGAAACCTTCCTATTATCACAGCTTTGGTGAGATGCAACTACAGTATAACAAACACCTTCTTTAAGTTGTCTGCATGCTGGATGTATACTGAGGTGGAATTAATGAGTTCTATGAGAGATTTTGTTTTTCGCCCGCACTGACAGGGTGAGTCTTCTTCAGTGAAAGAGAGCATCGCAGTTCTTCCGTGCTCTTATTAATTACTAATTTGAATTCCAGTCTCGCCCTGCTTCTTTTTGACAATCAGGGCTCCTTTGTCTTTCTGTTCAGCCTTCACTATCTCTCTCTGTCTATAAGTCTGCCTTTGACTCACACACAAAAGTACACACTTTCTCTTGCACTCGGTGTCTCTCGTAAAAATATTAAATGTGTTATAAAGACACACGATCAACTTTTTACTGCTAGTTGTTTCCATGGCTTCACTCCAAGAGCACTGTTACTAACATACACACAGTCTGTGTAACAGAGTTTGATGCTTTGTTGTATGTAAATCAGTTTTACTGTTATATGTGCTGCTATATTTCAGTCAGGGACACTCACTATAGGAACTTATAGCAAATGGTTGCACATCTAGAATGGGTGGAATAGGGTTTGCTGTTTAAAGGGACAGAGCACCCCCAAATCAAATTTTTTTTTCTCTTACATGTAATGCTATTTATCAGTCTAGATTGTTTTGGTGTGAGTTGCCTAGTATTGGAGATATCGGTCATGAAGATGTCAGCCTTCTCTCCAATATAACGGAATTAGATGGCACCCGGCTTGTGGTGCCCAAAACGCCTGCTGTTGAAAAACTCAACAGCAATGTCTCTTCCCAGAGATCATGACCTGGTTACTCAAGTTAATCCACAGACCTTGTTGTGACCAGTTCTATGTAGGAACTATTTGTTTCTGACAAACTACCCCCTCCAACCGTATCACTACGCAGAAGGAAGTGTACATCTACTGCTAGCTGTCCTACTGTAGCACCATTGACCTAGCTAGAGTTACAGCTCTGCGTAGGATGTTGCCATTAATGTTTACATCTCATGCTGTCACACACGCCTCTTGTCCATGAGTAGATGCACGCTTTCTTCTGCACAGTGATATGTTGGACAATTTTAGTTCAGGAGAAAGAAAATGATTGATAAATAGCTCTGCAGGTAAGAGGAACAATATATACTCTTTTGATTTTTTGGGTGAACTGTCCCTTTAAGGGAGGTCTTAAAGAATCCCAGAAGTAGCAAGGATTCCTGCTGGGAGGACTTATTATTTATTGACTAGTTGTTGATTCAGGGGGAGTAAAGAGAGGAGTGAGATTACATTGATCACATAGTACATGTGTATAAATATGATTGGATATTACTAGTCAGTGAATAGCCAAGCAGTTGATGGAGAAACCACTGATAGTGAAGCATTAAGCTGATGACAATCAGCTAATACCAGAAAGACTTTGTTGCTCTGCCCAATCTAACACAATGTAGCTCTCTTTGGTTGTTGTACTGCACTAGTTTCCTGATTATATCTCTGTCTATATTTCCGGCAGACCACCCTTGCTTTGCCAGACTGTCTGGCACCAAGGAATCTCACAAGTGATGGAACATTGTACGGTTGTACAAGGCACCACGTAATTACTTCTGTCAGTAGAGTTACAGTAGATGGGGATTTATGTATAGCCCCCGTTCCATGTGTTTATCTGCTAACACAACATTTTTGTCTCAGAGGTTGGTGCTAAGGCAATTTACTTTGCAAACTGACAGGCCAAAAGCAGAGTAGCAGTGGATAAGACGGATTCAGAAAAAGAGTACCATTGCCTCCTATGTACAAACCCTCCACTCCTGGTCCAATTAAAACAACATGGGGCCACTTGGGAGCTAATTTTCAGTTACATACATAACATAAATGCCCTACCATTTTTTAAACAAATTTGGTGAACACTGAATCATGTTGGCAGGTCACAAGACCTTGCACTAATGAGCTTTGACCCATTTTGTGTGTGTTTATGACAAAAGTTATCAGGTATATCAATGAAGCAACAAGAAAATGCTGAACTCTGTCATGATCAGCTTTGCACTGCTGAGTTACGCTCATCTGTCTGTAGCAAATTTAAATGTACCACCCCCCTTTGTTGCAGCAGGTCTTTTCCATACAAGATTAAAATGTGATTTAAGATATAAATGATGAAAATATGCTGAATAAGATGTGTCAGTGGTGTGTTTGTGTGTGCCCTCTCTCTCCAGTCATGTCAGAGAACTACATTGTGTTCATTGAGCAGCCAATCAAGCTGGACCTGATGAAGTTCATGCTGTACAGAATCATGGGAAGGAGCTTTCATAAAGTCATGTCCTGGGAGCCTCAGTATGACACCATTTTCCACTTGGTCGACAGGCACACTGGCAAGGTGGGTTAGTTTACTGCACAGCAGCAGACTTAGCTCATACAAAAAAAAAAAAAAAAGTGCGAGGTAGGAAACACACACCCATCTGCTGAATAGTCAGAACAAAAAAGGAAAGCTGCAAGCTAATCTCTTCACGCATGGCGGAGCTTTTTCCTTATTTATTTTGATGAAGTCACACTCTGATGGTGTAGCATTTTCTCATACATTGTTACTCTCAATTTTCTCATCTCATTACACAGCATACCCATTAAGCATACAATATCCAACTTTCATAATGTGAAGGTACAACACAATAACAGCAGTGCCAGGGAGGACGCTTGTCCTCAAGTGTTAAAACCAACACAGAAGCTCTTTCTTGTTTAGTTCAAGCCTTTATAATCTACTATTATTTTGTTAACATTTTCCTGATTGCTTGCTGTGATCTGTCCAACAGGAGAGTGAAGTGAAGTACAGTGCAGCACCCATGTTCGCACTGCATCAAATCAATGCGTTTGAAGACAATGGGTTCCTGGTTATGGACATGTGCTGTGGGGACGACGGTGCGGTCATTGGAGACTTCACACTGGAGAACCTCCGCAGTGGCTCAGGAGAGGATATGGACAAGGTAAATGCATACAGCTTGACTCTGAATCATGCAAACACACACACACACACACACACACACACAAAGCCTGACATACCAGTGCTTTATTAGTATGTCATCAGTGAGGATCTCAGATTGGAGTTCTGGGGTCTTCAAGGATCCCTTAGCTGAAAGACAGACGGAGCAGGGACCCCCTACTACTGACTTACTGAACTATTGAATTGGGCCTTCATTAACATATAGGGCAGTGTAAAGTGCCATGTATAAACATGCCCTTTTATGGTGCATACATACTAAGTTATTAACATAATAATAACTGTTACAGGATTTCATGTTAAATCATCAGTGCTGTGTACTGTAAATTTTATGTTTGTTTTTTTAATCAATAGATTTATCTTTGCTAATAATATGCTGGATTCATATTAATGTGCATTTTCAGACAAATTTTAATTTTTGGGAAAAAAAAACAAAACAAAAAAAACCTTAAATTCAAACTTAAATTATGAAGCAATAACTTGGCGGCCCGTCTACAGTAACTCTGAGGACCACTTAGGGGCCACAAACCCCCTTTTGAAGACTCGGGTACTAAATGATCTCATCTAAAGTGATTTTCTGTTTTCACCATTTCTAAGCCACTATATTGGTTTGCATACTTAATACTGACATCAATTCATCCATCAAGTTTTTATTTACCTTAATCAATGTCTACAAAACAAAAATATAATAAAATTATAAATTTAACATAAACATTAAATATAAAACATGAATAAGCAAGGATTTAGAGGTAAGACCCATCTGTCTCTGTCTCGCTCTTGTTTACATTATAGTTCAATTGTATCTGAGGTGCTCTTATTTTTCCTTTTACTTCCTCTGCTCTCTCATAAATTAGAGTTTCTGATGCAATAAGCTTTTGAAATCTCCGCAATTTCCAAATGTGGTGAAGTGTGTTACTTTAATCAAAACACACTCACCTAAAAATAATATAAAAATTCCTCCAAACAATATTACTGCCAACATGATTTTGTGTCAGTATTTTGTGTCTGCTTGGGTCTGATTGTCCCTGAGGTTGCATTGCACCTTTCAGTCAAAGCAGCCCCACTCACAGCTCTTCATGTCTGCCTGATTTTGTTTGGCAGTTTTACAACTCGTTGTGCAGAAACCTCCCAAGGAGATATGTCCTACCCCTGACTGTGGACGAACAAACTCCTTTGGACCAAAACCTTGTCACTCTGCATAACTATAAAGCCACGGCAAAGAGGACAAACCCAAATGAGGTAGGTTTTAAACACGGAGTGCCACGCGGTCACTCTGTAGACAAAGTAATATGTTTAACTGTACATCGACCTGGTTTTCCTAGAATCAAGGAAAAATTTAGGCCTATAATCATGATGAATACAGCCGATTCACTCCCACACACTCTATGCAATTATCCAGCATGATGAAACACTGAAGGTGCTTTCTGCAAGATTGTAATTTCATGACTTACGGCAGATAAAATGATGTCAAAATGAGAGTCCACAATGTGGCTGAACAATTGCCATTTAACAGCTTGTGCAACCCCCACCCCCGGCTACCACACACACACACTTACACTATCCAACATTTTCTTATGGCAGAATAAAGATGAAACATTGAAAGAAAATGTGATGTTTCAGTTGTCATGACTACCTAAGTGACACAGTCCTCAGTTCTCAGACAGAGTGGTGCTATGTTCATGTAACAGCTGAAAAACAGCTGTGAAAGTGCTGCCGGCTACCACGGTCACTGAGGACAAACAAAAAAAAATATGGGTTCGTAATTGCAATTGATGGCACATATATTTCAAAGTAAAAATTAAAAGAAATTGATTCATTCTTAACTCAAGTTAGAAATGAATGCCTGGGATCTTGTGCACATATCCATTTACGTGTTTTTAGGGAATAATGCAGTATTGATTCCAGCCCTCAACAGTGTACAGTAAATCAGCTCTGTTGGTGTGCATTAACTGGGCACTTTTTTGGGGCTAAAATGTAGAAGTTGCACTGAAAGTAAAATCCTCACTTTCCCCTGTGACCCTCCAGGTTTACATGACCCACGAGGAACTTCACGACGATGAACTGCTGCAGTACGGTGGCCTCGAGTTCCCTCAAATCAACTATGACCGGTGCAATGGCAGACCTTACCGCTACTTCTACTCCTGTGGCTTTGGACACGTCTTCAGTGACTCCCTGCTCAAAATGGACGTCCACACCAAGGAGCTTAAGGTCTCTATCAATCAAAGACTACTTAGGGAGACCTCATTGTTAACTGTTCACATCAAAGTTATTTCCACTGCCGCCTCTCTATCACTGAGGGCAGGAGGTTGGGAGTTGGTTTTATAACATGAAACGGCTCCCAGTGAAAGGGATGTTTATGTAATCTTCCCTGTCTAGGTGTGGCGTTATCCCGGCTTGTACCCGTCTGAGCCTGTCTTTGTTGCGTCGCCGACAGCAACTGAGGAAGATGATGGAGTGGTCTTGTCAGTCATCATCACACCCAGAAAAGTAAGTTAACCAGTAATACAAAAAAACAACAACAACAAAAAAAATCCAGAGCAGCGGCAGACATTGTTCACATGAGTGGTGACTACATTACTTTGACTTATATCGACATCAGATTGTAACAGCATACTTTGACACTGTACTGTGAGAAATATGTGACCTCCTTCTGTTTTTAACGTCTTCTGTTTCCAGGAGAAAAGTACTTTCCTGCTCGTTCTGGATGCCAAGACCTTCACTGAGCTTGGAAGAGCAGAGGTCCCTGTCAATATCCCATACGGTACCCATGGCGTGTTTAATGAGATGGGCTAGATGTGCCACTGTTTGCAGCTCTGTGGCAAATTGCTAAAATTGAACCAGCAACCAGCCACTTTATCCACAGAACAGAATATCTCTGTTGATGTCTCTGCCTGTAAAATTCCTGAACTGTAAAAGAAAGAATAAAAGAAATAAGAGCTGCTTGGGGGAAAACTGCAGACTCATGGTATTTGTTTGTGCCTCTTTGATAGGAATAGGTGCATGTCCTCACTGTGTGCTGCCATTACAGTCAGAAAGATGGCAATCTTTTGGAGACTAACAAGACAGAAAGCCCAGCATGGCATCAGCGCACTGATAAGTTTGTCCTCTAAGTGTTCTTATGTGCTCATGTAAGATTTTGAAGCAGCCTTTAGACTATGGCCAGAGTCCCATGCGGATGGTGCTTACTCGAAATACTTTACGTGGAAAACGTTTTAAAAAAACAAAGCAAAATATGAAAGTCAATACAGACATTGAAATAAAAATCCATTTCCCCCTTTTTTTCTGTTTAAACCCAAAGTGTTTTTGCATCCTCACACCACTGGAAACGCTATACTCCCAGTGAGAACAGAGCAGCACTTAGGATACATAAAAATGCATCAGAGGAAATTCAATTTCTGTCAAAGTAATGTGATAGAAATGGACAACGTCTGAAATGGCTGGAAAACAAATGGATATAACTGGTCGATAGCCTCCAGAGAGTCTAGCAGAGGTCACATCAGAAACGTAGTGCTGTTTATACGCTCAAAACAACCCAAAACAAAGTTGACACACACACAAACACTGACATGTAGGACCTTGTGTACGACTAGAGCTGCTTGTTCTTTCATTGTATTAAACTGTGGGCCGAAACACAACAGAATAAAACACACAGAACCTACCCTGAATGTGAAGTAGCCTACAGCTGCACTTGTCACTCCATCGTCTCCACAATTGACTTTACTGATGCTTATTTCATCGGCTGCTTTCCCTCTCACATTGATTTGAACAGATTGATTTGAACTGACTTCGGGCTCCGCACCTGATACATGCTCTAATGGCTGTTTGTGAAAGCTGAGAGGGTTCAAATATATTATGACCCATATTTTTTTCTTGCCTTTTTTAATATTTCAAAATAGTCTTTCAGTCAAGAGTTACAGTGGGTTTTAAGTTTTAAAGATATTTTGCAAGCTACCTGTGAATAATTCACGACTGTACAGTACACGCAGGCTGAAGTTTCATCTGTAGGTTCTCTTATTACGCTCAGCTGAATTGAACAGGAGGGTACAGAGCCATAGTGTGCTGTTTGTAATTCAGTTTATTGTAATTAATTTAATACAGTGAATTAAAACACTTGTGTTTTTGTCATGTTCCCCGCTCAACTCGGGCTTTGTCTCCTAATAAGCATGCTGTACAGGTCTCCCTAGATACACATTAATTAACCCATAATTCCTAATCTAATCAGTCATGCTTAACCTCAGTGTGTGTGTGTGTGTGTGTGTGTGTGTGAGTGTGTGTGTACTGTATGCTCAGGTTCATTAGTACTCTCTCCAATAAGCATGACCAGGAAAGAGAGATACAGCGACCTTTGCCCTCAGATAAATCTCAATCTAAATTTTGTTTTTGCAAATCTGCGAGAGGAAGCAAAACCTTATCAATGCTGCCCAACACCCTTTTAATTTAAAGCATTATTGGGTGAGACATTAAGCATGGGGATCAATGGTCCGTTCAATGTGTTGTTGTAGATAGTTAAAGCTTTTGTCGACAGTTTAATTTTGGCGTCACTGGGCAGACATCCCAAACGTTGGGCATTTTGTAATTCAAGTGGTCTAAAAACATACTAGACTCCTGCACCTTCCATAGACAGTAAGGGCAACGGCCATAGCAAGCTTGACGTCACCTATCGGTTTGTACTCCCATTTTAAAGCCTTGAGTTTAGCATTTTGGCCATCTTGATTGAGCGAGGGGTTGAGCTGACTGAGAAGCCGAGGACACTCTGTGGCCCAGCCTTAATTTTTAAGGTCTTAAATAATGTAAAGCCTCAATAAAATGTAAACGGGTGAGTAATATAAAAATTTACCTCTGGTAGAGTTGTCATAAACAGGGAAATTAGCTATAAAAACCAAAACCGTTTTTGTACCAGGCTGTAAACATAATTCTACTATAAAGCTGGACATTTTAACATAGGGATCAGTGGGAGATTGACTGGCTTCTAAAACCAAACTCAATTGCGCATTTAAAGGGCCAGTGTGTAAAATGGGTTGAAAACAGTGACATCAGTGGTCAAATTCTAGATTGCAGGGCTCACTCGCTCACCCCTCCCGTCGGGTAAATGACGGTGGTCTCGTAGGGACAAAAAGCCTTGCGCACGAGTTTTTCAGGAGTAGGTCTATCTAGCGACGAGGTGAATATTTATTTAGAAATCTAAGCCATGTTACGATATTGTAATGAATCCCTCACGAGCAGGAGACCAGAGGAGCGTTCGGGAAAAAGGCCAGTTTATTTGAGCACTCCAGAAACTCCGGTAACACTCCAGGGAGTAAAAGACTCTGTCCCAAACTCTGACTCTTCTAGTGTAACAGACACACTTCATACACACATACTCGTTTACCATACTGAGTGGGGACCCCCCTCCCCTCTCTGCTCAATCTCCAGCCCGCACACTGACTGACAGCGTAGCCTGTAAACAAGCTCAGCTGTTTATTTAGCCTAGCAATATCTCCGGACTACAGTAGCTGCAATGGACGACAGCTGTTTATTTAGCCTAGCAATATCTCCGGACTACAGTAGCTGCAATGGACGACTTTGAACGCGAGTTTCTTGTAGCGGACACAGATCCAGAGCCATACCTGTTTGAGCCGGAGCATATAGATGAGGAA